>NC_069134.1:62268300-62538030 GCF_026914265.1 Mya arenaria | reverse complement strand
TTGACTGACTTGTTTGTTCCGGTGTCCCTTTTGTTAGTTTAGTTTGGGACAAACACTGAATTGTTGAGCATTATCTAGTTTTGTTATTAGTTCCAACAATAAGATTACCATTCATACTAGATTAAAGTTTGATTAGGCCTAAAAAAAAGTACATTTGGTTCGGGTTACCCGACCCTACCTACGGAATAGGCGCCGATCCTACCGTTTTTATAGTCAGTTGGAAAAAAAAAATGAAAAACTAAAAAAAAAAAAAAAAAAATCTTTTTTTTTTGGTGCTTTTCAATATGTAGTTTAAAACCTTAAATGCTTATATAGACGATAACTTTAACACCATTCTCCAATGATGATAATGACGTTCTTATATAAAGTCTAATAAAAAAAAAAAAAAAAAAAGCCTACCTATTTTTGAAGAGGATGTAACCCTAATCAAAAATTATTTTTTTTAGGCCTTAGTGAACTGGCCTCATTACTGAGACCATTTTATTAAGAAAATACTCATTTTTTTTTGGTTTTGAAATCAAGGATTGTCTCAATGTTAAGGTGGTCTAAATGGGGGAACTTAACTGTAATTATTTTCAGATGCCATTGTTCTATGATTTTTGGAATACAGTTTTGAACTTTTTGTAAGATCTGGAACAGTTTTATCCATCTTAAATCTAACCCATAGTTAGTAGTTGTTCCCCATTGATGCAGTGGTTGGAACTTAGGAGCTCATTCAATAAGCATCTTAGTGAATATTTTCAACTTAGTGAGAATTTTGTAATATTTGACATCGATTATTTTAAATACCCACTACTTTTCATCCGATTTATTCATATAATGCATATATTGTTTAGACCATTTTCTTGCTTATTTTCATACTTTTGGTGTACAAACATTGTTCGTTTTCTTAAAATTCAAATTAGAAAAAAGGCAATTTTTCACTAAGTTGAAAATTGTTACTAAGATGCTTATTGAATACGGCCCCTGTTCGAAAATTAATGTTTTACCGCTTAAACCGTTACTAACGGTTAATGAAAATTGCACAAAACATCAATTTTTGAACTTAAATATAAAAATCTGCGATATAATTTTTGTCAGCAGTCTTATATAATTGGTTTCCATGGATTTTTCGCAAAAATTGGCTCATTCCAAGACAAAAAAAAAGTTGTCAAAACATTCAATCTGTGAAAGTGCAACTTTAACATGAACTTTGACAATTCTGTAATACAAGACTATGCTATACTTAGGCTGCTGTACCTAAACTTTATTAGAAGTGATCAGAAGTAGGTCCTGTTGAATAATGTATCCTCTCCTTAAAAACTGGAAAGTTGTGTTCTTCACCATTAGAATGTCGACATTGTGTTATGACGTGCACAACATTGGCTTCTTAGTGCAAAGGTCAAGGTTATTGCCTTTATAATGATTATCAATAAATACAAGGGGTATTTCTCTATGAATTTAGAAATTATGAATGGATTTAAACTAAACTTACACGGATAGTGTTTAAGCCAGAAATGAAAAAGGGGAGGGTGCTTTCTTTAAAGGGAAAAAAATGCGCACAATATTTGCTTTGTATTGTTGAAACACGTCCATGTACCTTATCAAAGTCCATTTTATGGCATGTTCATGCATTCATAGTAAAAATATCCCTATTGAATCCTCATAATTATTCTCCCTTGTTCATTTACACTTATGACACTTTTCTAACCAACTTGGGTTGCTGTCACAGCTGTTTTTTAGCTTGACTATTCGAAGAATAAGGAGGGCTATACTACTTGCCCTGACGTCGGCGTCTTGTTAAAGTTTTAGGGCAAGTCGGGATTTTCACTGTTTTAATGGTCTATTATAAAGCTCATCATATTGTTGTTTGATTTCAGGTCACAGTATCAACAGTGACTCAGATGAGACCAATGTGGAACAATCCTCTCCAGTTACAGCTGTTGAAGACCAACTGACATGTACAGCCAGAGTTGAAAGTCCTTCCTTCCAAGCTAACACACCTGATGCGTCTAACACAAACACCGTACATCAGATTTCCAGCACTGAAGGGGACACACTTGAGACCAATGTGGAACAATCCTCTCCAGTTACAGCTGTTGAAGACCAAGTGACATTTCCTGATATAGTTGAAAGTCCTTCCTTCCAAGATAACACACCTGATGCGTCTAACACAAACACCGTACATCAGATTTCCAGCACTGAAGGGGACACACTTGAGACCAATGTGGAACAATCCTCTCCAGTTACAGCTGTTGAAGACCAAGTGACATTTCCTGATATAGTTGAAAGTCCTTCCTTCCAAGATAACACACCTGATGCGTCTGACACAAACACCGTACATCAGATTTCCAGCACTGAAGGGGACACACTTGAGACCAATGTGGAACAATCCTCTCCAGTTACAGCTGTTGAAGACCAAGTGACATTTCCTGATATAGCTGAAAGTCCTTCCTTCCAAGCTAACACACCTGATGCGTCTGACACAAACACCGTACATCAGACTTCCAGCACCGATGGTGACACACTTGAAACCAATGTGGAACAATCCTCTCCAGTTACAGCTGTTGAAGACCAACTGACATGTACAGCCAGAGTTGAAAGTCCTTCCTTCCAAGATAACACACCTGATGCGTCTGACACAAACACCGTACATCAGATTTCCAGCACCGATGGTGACACACTTGAAACCAATGTGGAACAATCCTCTCCAGTTACAGCTGTTGAAGACCAACTGACATGTACAGCCAGAGCTGAAAGTCCTTCCTTCCAAGATAACACACCTGATGCGTCTAACACAAACACCGTACATCAGACTTCCAGCACGGATGGTGACACACTTGAGACCAATGGAACAATCCTCTTCAGTTACAGCTGTTGAAAAGCAAGTAACATTTCCTGATATAGTTGAAAGTCCTTCCTTCCAAGATAACACACCTGATGCGTCTAACACAAACACCGTACATCAGACTTCCAGCACCAATGGTGACACACTTGAAACCAATGTGGAACAATCCTCTCCAGTTACAGCTGTTGAAGACCAACTGACATGTACAGCCAGAGTTGAAAGTCCTTCCTTCCAAGCTAACACACCTGATGCGTCTGACACAAACACCGTACATCAGACTTCCAGCACCGATGGTGACACACTTGAAACCAATGTGGAACAATCCTCTCCAGTTACAGCTGTTGAAGACCAACTGACATGTACAGCCAGAGTTGAAAGTCCTTCCTTCCAAGCTAACACACCTGATGCGTCTAACACAAACACCGTACATCAGACTTCCAGCACGGATGGTGACACACTTGAAACCAATGTGGAACAATCCTCTCCAGTTACAGCTGTTGAAGACCAACTGACATTTCCTGATATAGTTGAAAGTCTGTTCTGGGAGGATAACGCAGATCCATGTACTGATGATCGAGTAGACAGTAGTTCTTGTGATGATGGCTTTGAAACTGACGACTTTCCCATGCTGCAGCAGTTGAAAGAAGGTAATAAGATAATTATTTTGGCAGATTTTTTTTGATTTCTCAGAAGGCAGATAGAGATTGTTAGGGTGTAATTGGAAACCCCAGTGATTTATTGCATGAATTATTTTATACAAATACAATTGAAATTTGTATTCTAATCTGCTCGATCAAAAGTATATTAAGTTTATTTGTGTGATATTACTTTGTTTTAATTTTTACTAAGGAATGGTTTCAATCACTTTTCATAAATTTTGTACAAGTCTGGTTTTCACAATATAGTTAGTTTACTATTACCTACGTAGATGTAGATCCAGTTTTATGAGATTTGTGTAATCTGAATGGCACCATTATGTAAGCCAATCACCAAGCTTGTTATCACTTTTGAGTCTGAATGTAAAAAAGGCCCTAGTTTTGTTCACCATGCAATCACAGTTTCACCAATTTTTTGTTACTTAAAGTAACGGAAGTCCATCAGAAAATTAAAAAAATAAAAGCCTTAAAGAAAGTGATTAGGTTGTTATTGATAGTTTTGGTATGAAAAACAGTCCTGTTTCTATGACAATATATGTATATACTGTGAACTTTGTAAAACAAATTGCTTCAAAATCAAAGTATCGGAGTGTTTAAGATTTCATGCAACAAAAAGTGGTGGACTCTTATGGCATTGTCGACAAAATCAGGCATTTTATTTCATAATTGAAACAAGTTTTTGTCTCCATTCACTACTTTTATTTATATGATATTGTGTTTTAGACCAAGTCCTTGGTGAGGACCATACTGTGGTTGCTAAATCTGCTGCCAGTGTTTCTGTGCAAAGGAAAAGGAAAGGTACATACATTTGAGAAGTTTAAATAAATATGAATCATTACAGAATGTATAGCTGACAGTAGATTCTTTGGTGGCTCAGAGATGCAATTTATTTAGGGTATATTGACCTCAATATTTATGAATTTTGCTTGTTAACAAAGACCACCCAAAGTCCAGACCAAGACACCTTTTACATTTAGTTATTAGTTTATTTTAATCAAATCATAGTGTGGGGTATGTAAAAGGCAAAGTTATAAAAATAATAATATCTAATATAGTATAAGCAGTCCGTATCTACATGTATTTCCAGCCAGTGATTCGGGTGATGAATTGAGCAGTGTGAAAAAGAAGTATGCAAGGTTGAAGGTAATAACATTGTTTTCCTGCTGAGTTTGTAAATTCTGAAAAATATTTATGATCACTGCTTTTGAAGTCTAGAGATTGTTAGGATTTCTTTTGATTAACAAATACTTTACAAATCTGATTAAAGTGATCAATGTGGTTCTGTGGCGGTATAAAGTCACCTTCTGTGACAGTTCTAGTTATAATCTTGTCATCTGCCCACAACCTGTCTTCCCATGTTCCCATATATATACATTTTTAAATATATATATATATACCATCTGCCCTGAATGCCATCTGTTCATATACTATTAAGTATTTGTCATCTGCCCACAACGGATCTTCCCATGTTCCTATATATGAGCCATTATCTGACAAAACCAGTATTGACGACAAAGTTTCAATATTTTTTCCTTCCTTATAATTCAGTAGGTTCCAGTTTGATTGGTACCAAATTAATTGTATATTCTGACAATTGTTATTGGATTCTAAGTCAAAAGCAACATGTATTACAAAGTAAAAAAGACTAATTCACATAGGCATCTAGATGTTGTTATTTGATGTTGGAGTACTTATTTTATGCTACTTTATTTTTCATGGAAATATCAACAAATCATTCAGTATTTGTAACTAAACATTAGATTGTTCTTTACATTTTTTCCCACATAATCAACAACATGTTAAAGTATTCATAGAAATTGGTTTTCAACATGTTACTACTGATGTTATTTTGAATGTCATTGCGCGACTTAACAATTGATGTCATTAAGACTGGTTTTGCCAGAGAACACCCTCGATGTCATCTGTTCATATACTATTATATATTCGTCATCTGCCCACAACCTGTCTTCCCATGTTCCTATATATATATATATATAATATATATATATGTTTATGTAGACGATGTACATTGTACAAGTCTCAATAAAAAAATGTCTGTCTGTATGTATGTATGTATTTGTGTACCATCTGCCCTGAATGCCATCTGTTCATATAGTTGTATATATTGTCGACTGCCCATAACCTGTCTTCCCATGTTCCTATATATATATAATGTGTACCATCTGCCCTGAATGCCATCTGTTTATATACTATGACATATTTATGCACAAAGTGTTCAAGGTGAGCTATTGTGATCGCCCTGTGTCCGTCGTAGTCCGTCGTCAACAATTTCACTGTTAACACTCTAGAGGTCACAATTTGGGCACAATCTTATGAAACTTGGTCAGAATGTTACCCTCAATAAAATCTTGGACGAGTTTGATATTGGGTCATCTGGGGTTGAAAACTAGGTCACCAGGTCAAATCAAAGAAAAAGCCTGTTAACACTATAGAGATCACATTTATGACTGTATCTTCAGGAAGCTTTGTCAGAATGTTAATATTTAAATTCTAGGTCAAGTTCAAATTTGGGTCATGTGTGGTCAAAAACTAGGTCACAAGGTCAAATTGAAGGAAAAGCTTAATAACACTCTAGAGGTCACATTTATGACTGTATCTTCATGAAAGTTGAACAGAATGTTTATATTAATAATCTTTAAATCAAGTTTTAATCTGGGTCATGTGCACTCCAAAACTAGGTCACCAGGTCAAATCATAGGAAAAGCTTGTTAGCACTCTAGAGGTCACATTTATGACTGTATGTTCATGAAACTTAGTCAGATTATATATATTGAATAGCTCTAGGCCAAGTTCGAAACTTGGTCATGTGCGGTCAAAAACTAGGTCATCAGGTCAAATTGATGGAAAAGCTTGTTAACAATCTAGAGGTCACAATTATAAATGTTTCTTCATGAAAGTTGGTCAGAATGTTTATATTAATAATCTCTAAGTCAAGTTTAAATCTGGGTCATGTGCAGTCAAAAAATAGGTCATTAGGTCAAATCATAGGAAAAGCTTGTTAGCACTCTACATGAAACTTAGTCAGAATGTTTATATTGATTAGCTCTAGGCCAAGTTTGAATCAGGTTCATGTGCGGTCAAAAACTAGGTCACCAGGTCAAATTTAAGGAAAAGCTTGTTAACACTCTAGAGGTCACATTTATAACTGTATCTTCATGAAAGATGGTCATTATGTTTATTTTAATAATCTCTAGGTCAAATTTGAATCCGGGTCATGTGTGGTCAAAATCTAGGTCACTAGGTAAAATCTTAGGAAAAATATTTTCACTTCATAAATTCAACAATTTTTGTCAATTCTTTATGAAACTTGGTCAGAATATTTGTCTGCATAATATCTTGAAAGTTAATATGGGTCATCCCTGGTCAAAATGTAGGTCACAAGGTCAAATCTTAGGAGAAAGATTCCATGGCCATAAAAAAAAAAATGTCAAACCTTTATGAAACTTGGTCAAAATATTTTTGTACATGTTGTCTTAAACATTTGTGAATATGGGTCACCTCAGTTTAAAAACTAGGTCACTAGGTCAAATCTTAGGATATATTTTCCCCGATGTCATAAAAAAAGTGTATGCTTACCAAACCTCATAAAAAAAGTCTATGCTTACCAAACCTATCAATATCGGTCAACAACTAAATTCCATTGCTCCTTTATAAACAAACATCCCAATCATGAATTTAATATCTACCATATTTTTCTTCTTTTTTTTCCCCTGAAGGTGGGCATATTAAAATCGCACCGTCCGTCCGTCCGTCCGTGTGTCCGGCTCAATAACTCGTGTCCTGGCTGTAACTTTCCCTTGTATGGACAGATTATAAAATAACTTGCCACATGTGTTAGGCATACCAAGACGACGTGCCGCGTGCAAAACCCGTGTCCCTACATCTTAGGTCAAGGTCACACTTAGTGTTTATTCACAATGGAATGCTGCATATAAGGACATGAGTATAGGTTGTCGTGTCTGGGCTGTAACTTTCCCTGTATGGACAGAATTTAAAATAACTTGCCCCATTGTGTACGACATATCAAGGCGACGTGTTGCGTGCAAGACCCGTGTCCCTACCTCTAAGGTCAAGGTCACACTTAGGTGTTTATTGACAAAGTAGTGCTGCATATAAGTACACAGAGTATTTGTTGTTGTGTGGGGCTGTAACTTTTTCTTGTATGGACAGATTTTAAAATAACTTGCCACGTGTACGACATACCAAGGTGACGTGTTGCGTGCAAGACCCGTGTCCCTACCTCTAAGGTCAAGGTCACACTTAGGTGTTTATTGACAATGTAGTGCTGCATATAAGGACACAGAGTGTTGGTTGTTGTGTCCGGGCTGTAACTTTTTCTTGTATGGACAGATTTTAAAATAACTTGCCACATGTGTTCGACATACCAAGATGACTTGTCACGTGCAAGACCCATGTCCCTACCTCTAAGTTGAAAGATACACTTAGTTTTTATTCACAATGGAATGCTGAATATAAGGACATAAGAATGTAAGTTGTCAAGTATGGGTGGTATTTTTTTATGTTCAGAGGCAATTTAAAATAACTTGCCATATGTATTTGTTTGATCTTTAACTTTTTTTGTACTGACCTTGTTCATAGGTCAATGTCACAATAGGGGCATTCGTCACATACTGTGACAGCTCTTGTTTTATTTTAATTAACTTTCAAAATATTTGTGAACATAAAATCTTAGATGATAAAGTGTGTCATCTAGGGTCTAAAACTAGTCTCTTGGACAGATGTTATTGGAAAAGCTGATGTATTTATAAAATGTTCATTTTTCCTCACACAAATGGAATAGTTTCTGTTGATCGGGTTATTTGTATGAACGATATCTCCGATAAGTATAAATATGGGTCTTTTTAGTAAAAATACTAGGTCAATGGCCAAGATCACCAGGATCAGAGTGTTTTACAAACACATCTTGTTTAATTCTATGAGAAAATAATAATGGTTCCTGCAATGTAGTTTTTGGTCCAATAACATTTGAACTGAAGTATTTGTGTTTCAGGAGAAATATGAAAAATTACTCGAAGCAAACAGGGAGCCAGCAGTGACATACACCAGCAAAGATGTACCAGCTGTGCCAGAACAGGTGCAGGTGACATGCAAGGAGTTGCCAGTGGAGCCACACTCAAGCAGTGAAGAGTCGGCCTATATGGAGGCAAAAATTAATGGTAGGTTATTAGTTGTTGTGTCAATGCATTATTGATAAGCAATGTAAAATTGTTCAGTATCATATTTATAAACCACAGAGTTTATGTTTCTTAGACAAAAGAGCTGCAATTGCTACGGATTGTTGGTTGTTTTCAAGCTCTGCTCACTTCTGCATATAAGATGTCTATTGTAAAGGTTGTCACACTGAGATGTGTTTGTAATTGGATAGCCAAAGACAATTCAGGATATACTTAGGTGGTTGATGTCAATCTTGTAGCAACATCACAAATGTGATAAGCAAGTTAATACACCCAGTACTGGTTTTGTACTGTATTAATGATAATTGATAAACAACATGAACTGAAAGAATGCTGAAATTCAAATTAAACTTATTCAGGAAGGAAAAAAAGTTTATAATTTGCATTTTGCCTGTTTATATATTTACAGAGGTGCAGAAGAAGCGGATATATGACAAACTGCTTGCTTGTTATTATTGTGGAAATGTGTACAAACACAGAATAACTGAGCACTTGCAGCTTGTTCACCCAAACGAAATGGATGTTGCTAAGGCAGTGGGTACGTCAGATGAAAAAAAAAGGGACAATATATTCCTCAGATTGAAAAACCTTGGAAATTTTAAATACAATCTTTCAGTATTAGAAAAAAAAGGTAATGATATCATTGTTGCAAGAAGACCGAATAAAGGTCCAATTGTTGCAAAAAATTACCTGCCATGTGTTTCATGCTATGGCTTCTATCTTGGTAAAGATCTTTGGAGACATGAAAAGAATTGTCAACTTAAAGTAGGACAAGTTGGTAAGTCGGCATCTGTTCAGGCAGAATCAAGGGTGTTGCTAAGATCGTCAGTTTCTTCTGATCCAGGGACAGGTGATGGTTTGAAGTTGTTAGACAGATTAAATACAAGATCTGATAGCATAAAATGTGAGATTGTGAATGATACACTTGTTATTAAGTTTGGCACAGTTTTGCTTGAAAAGCTTGGTGACAGAAGAAAGAACGATATTTCTCAGCGAATTCGTCAGCTCACTCGCTTAAAGATGCAGATCAATACAACTAAGAATGATAAGACCGAACAATTATTTGATTTGATTTCTGGAAATGGATTTGATACTGTGGTGGAAGGGGTGCGGAACTTGTGTGGGACATATGAAAATGAGGAAAAAGTAGTGAGAATGAAGAAACCTGGACTTGCATTAAGATTGGGACACAACCTGATTAAAGCTGCAGAAATCAAATGTGGTATGGCCTTGAGAATGGATGATGAAGCAAGCTGTAATCAAGCAGAGACATTTTGCAAGCTTTACAGACGAGAGTGGAATGATAAGATATCAAGTGTTGCCTTAAGTACCCTGAAAACAAACAAGTTTAACAAGGGCCAAGTGATACCATTGACAGATGACCTTGTGAAATTGAAAAATCATTTGTCATCAAGAATGTCTGCACTTGCAGAAAAGCTACAAAGTTCACCTGCATATAAAGTTTGGCGTGAATTGGCAGAGGTCACTATGGTCAGAATCCTGTTACTGAACAAGCGCCGAGGTGCTGAAGCATCCAAGTTACTGATTAGTGCATATCAGAGTCGGCCTAACTGGGAAGAGACTACAAACAAAGAGATACTTGGCAGTCTTTCTCCGCTGGAAAAGAAGATGTTCTCTAGGTAATCAGTTGTTTATCTTCACTGTGTTTATGGTTTCAATCCAAGGGCGACCAGCACAGACTTTGAGGTAAGTTGACCAAAGGCATGTACTAAAGTCAGTTGCCTTCCACCTCTGATGCATGTGGAAAAGCAATTTATATGGTACCCAGGTAGATCCTTGAGAGACTTGACTTCCTTTGAAATGGCGTAAAAAGTGACGGCATTAAACCACATACAAACAAACCATATTTACCATATGACTTAATTTTCACCAAAATATATATTTTTTAGACAAACACCAACATTTGTAAACAAAGGCACTATTTAGTACAACATATGCCATGATCAGTGGAAGAGTTAATATATATATATATATATATTATATGCACATTGTGGGATGTTTTATTTTTTTGTGTTGTGGGCAAACATATGACAGGAAGTGGGAGAAAAAAATGGATGCTTTAACTATAATTGGTGTTTGTTTTTTAATACTTAGCTTTATTACATTATTGGGCATTCTATTTTTTCAATGGAAGTTACTAAAAATAGCACAGTGGTGGAGCTATTTAAATAACTAGAGACTTTTAAAAAGGACTTCAAATGGATTACCTTTTGGTTATAGTTAGTATTTGTGTGGTTATACTTTGCCTTGCACTTTTAACGATGGCCCTTTTGGGTGTATTTTTATAAAAGACACATTCATTTAAACAGATTTGTGGTGTTATTGCCATGTAGATACAAGTGATATTTCTAGAAACTTTCAAGATGTATAAAGATGTTAGAAAGGAAGGACCTCTTAGTGCAGTGTGTTTGCTGTAATTGTGTAGAAGACCTCTCATCAGGTTGGTTGGTTGATTTGGTTTATATTACTGGAATGTTAGTACTTCACTCCGGATAAATTAATGCACTTGGTTGACAGGCCTTGCTTTACAAGATATGATTGTTTGAAGTAACATTTTTTTAATCATCAGTTGGACTGTCCGGTGTATGAAACAATCATGTTTCATGTATAATTAATTGACTATCATTCAATGAAATTCATAGGGGCAAAAGGATTTGAGGCTGGAGTCTGGTTTTCCAAATTTTCACAAGGTGGGGAGAGGAATTTTTCTGACGCGAACAAATGTTGATCTAAAAGTCATGAATTCTGAACATGTGAAAATAATTTGCCAAGGCCTGCAAAAAAATACATTTGGTTCGGGTAACCTGACAATACCTACGTAAAAGGCGCCGACCCTACCGTTTTAATTGTCAATTTGAAAAAAAAAATTAAAAAAATAATAAAAAATATATATATTTTATAATTGCTTATGTAGTTTAAAACCTTAAATGCTTATACAGAAGATAACACCATTCTCCAATGATGAAAATTACATTCTTATATAAAGCCTTATAAAAAAAAAAAAAATAAAAAAAAAAGCCTACCTACCCTACCTATTTTTTAAAAGGATGTTACCCTAACCAAACAATTTAATTTTTTAGGCCCAATCATAAGCGCATATGATCAAATGCATTAAAACAAACAAAAAGAAAAAAATCTATTTGGCTATCATTGGTGGTTCTTAATAGCATGGTCTTTTGATTTCTGTATTTCAGGATGGATATGGTCCATACCCAAGGAAAGCAAGACAAAAAGGTGGCGACTCTTCTGAACCGAGACATGGTAGACGCCATTAATCTACTCATAGCCACCAGAGCAGCTTGTGGCATTCTAGATACAAACAAGTATGTGTTTGCCAACCAATTAGATGGACACCTAAGTACCTGGACAAGTCTGCGTGACCAGGCAGTACAGGCCCAGTGCAGTAAACCCGAGTTGATAAACTGCAACTCTTTGAGGAAGTACATCGCAACAGTATGTCAGGTGTGTTCCTTGCATATCTTTACTCAGTCCCTTAATGTGTCACATATCAATCTTGAAACATCTTCTCCTCTGAAACAGCATGGCTCAGAGCTCTGATAATTTCATGTAGACCCATGTAATCAGAGTTATACACAAATGGTCCAACCCCAGGAATCATGTTTCCTATGGAAATATATAGGAAAACCTTTTAAATCTGCTTTAAAACTGTGGGGCACAGAGGTTTGATAGTTGATATGGAGACTCAGTTAATGGACATTTACCATGATTGCTCAGAATTTGCTACGCTCCTGGGGATCAAAAATGGCCACACCACAGTGACTTATGTCTATTGAAATGTATAGGAAAATCTTACTGAAACTGCACAGCCCATAGCTCTGATAATTAGTATGTAGACTAACGCCACTGGGGTTAAAAATGGCCCTATACAGAGGGTCATTTTGTCTAGTTGAAATGTACAAAGAAAACAATATGACAGTCTTCTTAGAACTATGAAACTGTACAGTCCAAAGCTCTGATATTTTGCATGTAGGATTATGTAATATACCTGTACAAAGATTGTTTAAACATTGCCCGTTTGGGTTAAAAACCGCCCTGCCTTTTAGGGTCACAAGTTTCATATTGGCAAATATAGGAAAAAAACTAAAAATTATTCTTTTCTGAACTGCATGGCCCCAAACTTCAATATTTGATGCTTGTGAAACTATACTTCCTATAGAAATGCATGTAGGAAATTAATTATTAAAATACATAGGGCCAGTAAAGTATTAGGCCCCTTGTTCTTATAAACAGCTCATACTTATTTCTTTCAGCTGATGGATCTCAATGATGGCGAGGTCCAATGGGTGTCCAGCCATTTGGGGCACACAGTCAAAACACATAAAGATTTTTACAGGCTGCAAGAAGCAGCTATAGAAATCGGAAAGATTTCAAAGCTGCTGATAGCAGCAGAAAGTGGGAAACTTTCAAAATATAAAGGGAAATCTCTTGCAGCCTTACAATTTGATGGTATGAAAATTTAAATAAATTAGACAATATTGTAAATTCAACCCAGTGTGTAAGCTGAACTGCTGTTTAACAACTGCTGTGTTTTGTTTGCTGTCCATAAAATGGCATAACACTGTATTATTGGCAAATTACATGGTTTCGAAAATGATTAAATATAGTCTTTTTATCTTGATTATGAACCATTAAACAATTCACTTATGTCTGTAAATTTTTCACAAAGTTGCTGCTATCATCAGATCAGGTAGAGATGATCATCAGATCAGGTAGAGATGGCCATTGATCATCGGGCGGCAGGAGCATACAGATTTGCCCTTTTGTGGCATATGTTATGATAAAAAGGTAGATGTCTCAGAATTAGCAAATTATTTTACAAAGAGCTAAATTATTGTACTCTTATAATTCAGATGATGATGAATCCGATAATGATGAGGATGATGATGATGAGGAGGCAACAAAGACGATTCAATAGACGATGCTCTGGCCGGAGACATCAATGGTAATTAAGTGTATATGTTCACAGTTTGTCTTGTCCTGTCACAACGAAGACAGCATCATATTTCTTTAGAAACAGTATGAAAATTGATAAAACTATTCATTTTTCTTAAATGTCAGATTGTACATGCAGTACAGTAAATCTAACTCACATCAAAAAGCTCATTTTTACAAAAAAAAATGTAGGGATACATGAAGAAGTTAATATTCAACATTGTTCTGTCAAATTAATTTCATAAAATTTAAATATGAAGTTTTGATTACAAATTTTCAAGATCTGTCTGGGGTTTGCACAAAAATGCAGTTTTAACTATACTTCTGGTGATCTTTGTATAAAATAAGTGATAGCATGATCTGCTGTATGCTTTTCTGATTCCAAGTATGTATTTGGTAATGAAAAAATATAATGAGCCAATTTTCTGTACATTTACTGGAATGTGTGACATAAAAGTCATTCTACATGTACATATTTACTATAGAGTGTATCGAGTTGATTCAATCATGTGTAGTATTGGTTAAATGTTCTTTTTTATTAGATATGCCATTAGCTGATGGATCTGACAGAAAGGACGAAGTGGGGGATGATTCACTCAACCAAGAAATAGTTCAAGAAGAAAATGGTACATTTCAATAACCTTTAATACATTCCTATACTTAAAAGTTATTATGCCCCCCTTTGAAGAAGGGATGCATTGCTTTGCAAATGTCGGTTGATCAGTTGATCAGTTGGTCTTTTTGTTGATGGACCAAATGTTGTCCACTCAATAACTAGGTTTGACCTACATTCATTAAACTTGCAGTGGTATATATTTTTCAGTTCAATCTTCACCAATCTTAGTGAAAACCTTTGTGGGTATATTATCTGATAATCAGCAAAATCACTTACGTCTTCCCAGGATTATGGCCCTTGATTTATCCAAATTTGGCCAATTTTGCTCTCTTAACTCCCTATTTTTAGTCCCAATCATCACCAAACGTGTAGAAAATGTTTTGTTAGCATAATATCTTAATCAAGTTGGATAACCAGGGAAATCTCTACAGGCACTCCAGGATAAAAGCCCTTAAATTGTACACATTTGTCCAAACTAGCCTTGTCTGGTCACTGGCTCAAATATTTTCAGTCTGATCTTCACCAGACTTAGTTAAAATGATTGTGGGATTATGTCTTGGTCAAGAGAGAACAAGCAAACTGCTGCAGGCACTCCTTAATGATGGTCCTTGAAATTTTCCAAGTTAGTTTGTCTACCCTCCAACTTACATTTCAGTCTGATATTCTCCATATAAAATATTTGTAGGCATATAATCTCAGTCAAGTTTAATAGCTAGGGAAATAGCTATAGGCACTCCTGGATTATAGCCCTTGAACTGTTTAGCCAATTAAGCCTTTTATTCTCTCTAACGCATTTTTAGTTGGAACTTCACTAAACTTGATAAAAATGTTTGTATACAAAATATCTCAGCGTATGAGACAGGCTGCAAATAGTGTTGGGGCATACATTTTACGTACATCTCATGTTGTTGTTCATGTTTCTGTCTTGCGCATATTGAGCACAGCAGAGTTTGACCGAACCTTCTGGTAGCGGAAGACCCTTGATGCCCCTCTGAGTGAGCATGTCTGATACTTGTGCAAGCAACTATGTCCAACCAGTGATGTTAGAAAGTCTGAACAGATCTGTTAGAGCTAGAACTTGGGCTATGTTGTGAAGCACTAATTATTATAAATTTGAGATCTTTTTCATGCATCATTATAACAACACACCATTTGCAGTTGTCACTTGGAACTTTGAAATCAATGTCTGGAGTACACTTTTGTGGCTTTAGTAGCTAACTTTTGCAACCTTTTATTTTTAACCTTTTTAAGAAGGTAAAGCTTTTTTTTGTATATTACATAGAACTATAGTGCATGTTTCAAACAATAATATGATCAGAAAGTGTTATATGTATTTTATAGCCATTGACTCATCAAATGACGAACCACCAGAAAAACCTCCTTACCAAAGACCCCAGAGAAAATGGCGTGTGAAGGCTGCTAGGAAGGAAATTTGCTCAAGAGGTAATAATAATTACCTTTCACAAGTTCGGTGCATTCCATCCTTGCATCTTTTGTTTTGGATACACACTTTGTCTGGAGCATAGCACTTAAACATTTGAAGGGATTTTGTTTAAGTTTCAGATAGTGATAGAGGAAACTGAGAGAAAGTGCAATGTATAATGCTCATTAGTTTGCCTTGCTTATCTTTGAATTATAAGCCTTACTGAACTCACTCTATGTAAAAATAACTCTAAATACTGTGAGTGTTACTTTTTGAAACTTCGCACTTTGGCATAAGATTTTGAGAGACCAGTAATTTTACAATGCTTATCTCTTGAATTACTTCATTAAATGTCTTGTCCAGAGCATAAAAGTAAATAGAGAACAACAATAGGGATTTTCTGTACCCTTTACACATTTGACAGAAAATTGCCAGGAAGTACAGTGTATAAGAACCATTCTGAAGTACAGTGTACAAGAATCATTCTTACCTTCTCATATTTTGTTTTCAAGTCAAATGATTTTTCACTATCATCTCACATGGTTGTACAGCACAAGCCTCCAAGGCATACATTGGAGTGCATGCATTGGTTTTGTAAATAAAATGTATTTAACATTCTTACGGTTTGAATGTCAGAATGCTATAATACTTTCTTTTTTTATTTGTAATTACTTGTTAAAATGTGTAAGTAGGCTGATTGTTCTAATTAAATTGGGGTGGAAAGTTTTTTTTAAAAATATCTGAGGGCTATTACAGTAAAACATATAACCCACGAGGGAGGCAATTATTTAAATGGTATATGGGTGGGTGTCTTTTTGCCAATGTGGACCCCGAAAGGGTAAATTTGCATTCGTAGGGGGTGGTATATTTATGCCCCCACAAAGTGGGGGCATATAGGGTTGCCCTTGTCCGTACGTACGTCTGTCTGTCTGTACGTACGTACGTCCCGAAGATTGTTTCCGATCTAATTCTTGAAAACCGTTTGTCCAATCCTCACCAAACTTTAAACACATGTTTGTGACCATAATATCTTGATCAAGTTCGATAGTCATGGAAATCGCTTTAGGCATTTAGGAGGTACGGCCCTTTTTTGCCAAAAATACTTCAAAAATATATGTTTCCAATCTAATTCTTGAAAAGTATGTGTCCAATCCTCACCAAACTTTACATACATGATTGTGACCATAATATCTTGATCAAGTTCGATAGCCATGGAAATCGCTTTAATCATTTAGGAGTTAGGGCCCTTTATTTCCCAACAATACTTAAAAAATATCATCTCGATGTAAATGAGATGTGGATCCAACAAGTTTTTTCCTGCCTGAATGGCGCCATATAACCTATACAGTCTTGCGATGCCGTAAAACCCAACTCAACTCAACTTATCCTATATGTGCAGATTATCCTGAATAATCATTATGGCTTATTTTCTGTGACAAAAAATCGAAGTGGGGGCATCCGTGTCCTATGGACACATTTCTAGTTTAAAAGTGCCTTCCCTCGTGGATTATTTGTTTAAATGGAATAGCCCTGATATATGTATTGCAGTATTGGTATATCCTGTAAAAGTGAGTATTTTTGTTAAGCTACTGTAAATATAGGAAGATTCCTTCAGAATATTCCTACATTTTTTCATTATTTATCTATATGTATGTAAACATTCATAATATTTATTAACAAAAAGTGTTGTATTTCTTTTATCTAGCCAGAGAATCATCAGTTGAAGAATTACCAGTTGCACGGCTTTGTCAAAAACGCCAAAGAATACAACATGTAATGCCTGCCCAGAAGGAATCTTCATCAAGGGGTAACAGTTATTAATTTGTATATGCCCGTCTATGAACAGGATTCATTATGGTGTGATTCATATCCTATTTTCTGCCCTGTATATTCATTACCTTTGAGTAATTATGTCTCCCTCCACATAATAGGTAGGGAGCCATTTTCATGTTGTGCTGGCTGTCTGTCTCTCAGGATGGATGTCAACAAATTGTTTTCAAGCTTCTTCTCCTAAACTGCTGGTCATACTCCAGTGAAACTTGAAATTAATGATGATTACTTTAAAAGCCTCCATATGCTTATTGTCAGCATTTTCCATTTTGATGAATTTTTAGAGGACCTTAATGTGTTGTGAACTTGCCAATAACCTTCTTTAAATCAAGCTTGAGCATATGCATATTTCTCATGATTTTCTTTTTAATGCTAGAGTCTTGACACATGGAAAGAATACATTAAGACAAAGTGTTGTGTACAATACCAATCACTTTACTTGCTTTACTTTGGAATTATATCCCTTTACTTAAAATACTTTGTCTGAAACTACATAGCCAAGGTCTTTGATATTTGAAGTATCACCTAATACATTACATAGACGTATATAAGTAAACCCTTTGAAAAAGAGGTCAAGTTTGTCAGAAAATTCCTTTTTTAGTGTTAATGATATGTTTCTGTTTATATGTAGATAGCCATGCAGACATGGATAGTGATGACTCTCTTCACGATCCCACATACACTCTCGAAAAAGGATCTGAGGAATCAAGTGGAGAAGAATTAAAAATGCGAAAAAGGAGATGGTCAGAGGAAAAAACATCATTTTCAAACAGTGTTTTAAAAATTGCCTTGATGATAAAATTATGCCAACTAGTGTTCAACTAAAAGTGGCTGCAAAACGGCTGCCAGAAAGAGGAATTGCGCAGATAAGAACTAGAGTTCACAATGTAATAAAAGGAAAACAAGTAATGTAAACACTTCTAAAAAAAGCTTTTGTTATCCCCCTGCCAACTGGTTGGGTAATGGTCTCTGTCCGTCCTTCATGATGCTGACCTAAAAACTTTATGGACTGAAAGATCACAGAAATGAGAAGTTCAGAGAATAGGGTTCTTCACATTAGCTGTCATTGTATTTTTGTCATTGCCTTGCATGTGTTGCCCTTGTTTTTTTGTTGTTGTTTTTAAGTTCATCACATAATTAATTTTTATTTTCAGACTGAACTATTAAACATTTATGTCTTTTTTTATGTCGGGGTTAGGCAGGGGATAATGGCAATGTTACTTGGATCTTGTTAACGCTCAAAATGTTAGAGAATCCTGTGTTGTAGCCCTTCCAAACATGTTTGACTCTTTTTTTTGAAAGGTTTAAGGGTCATTGTATGTTATGGTCACAGTCATTTGTCTGTCTGCACCAACAATATCATACTTTTGTGGCTCTGTGCAGGCCTGTACCTCAAAGATCAAGATCAAACCTTATGGTTCTTTGTCCGGGACATATTAAACACCCTGAAGGATCTGAAATAAATTTGGGCATATATTTCCCCAATTTGTGGAGCTCTTGTTAGGTTTATTACTTTGCCGAAAACAAAATATGACATTTTTATGCTCCCTGCATATAAATCTGTACAGTTGTAGACTTTTTTTTGAGGTTGTATCATGTTTAAGCCTTGGTCTTGGGTTCAAAGTCGAGGTCGCAGTTTATGATCAAAGGCTACCAATATTGCTGATTTTGAATATATGCTTGTTTCTCTTAAATTTTCTGTTGAATATGTTGTCATTGACTAACAGAATGGACATTGTTTATTTTGTTGCTCATTTTCTAAGGGAGAAAGAGACTTTGGAGGGTTTTTATTGACTATGGTCTATAGACTGGTAGTTCCTGTCAATTAGTTTGTTTTTTCTTGCCCCCTTATGTAGCTTATAGTATTCAAACTGTCCCTCGGTCCATTCTTGTCCGATGAACGTCTTGGTGCATGGACCAACTTTTAATTAATTTTGGACAATTTTCTTTTCCCCTAAAACATTAAACAACTTTTGCTTGCCAATCATTTAATTTGTCATGCATGGAGGAATGTTAAAGTAACTTGGTGCAATGATCATTATAGCCTAAATGTATACACATATATCTACCAGGTCTCTCAGTTCTAGGTCAACATCATAATTTTACCCTTCTTTTTTGTCTTTGTTATGCATTGACGGATTTTAAAATAACCTCGTCAAAATGTTCATCTTCACACAAAAATGTGTAGCAAATATAAGCCAATGTTTCCAAGTTTAATGTCACGCTTGTTTTAAAAAATGGAAGCTGTTTTGTTACCTAATTTTTAATTAGAAATATTTGGTTGTAAAATATTAAATTTCAGAATAAAAATTGCATAAACATTTGAGGTTTACAAATTTTATTATTCTATCTTGTTACATGACTATTAATTGTTAAATCTGTATATGACCAAATGTTTATACAGAGGGCAGTATTTTAAACATTAAACAACAAGAATGGAATATTTTCAGCTAAAATTATTGAAAAGTATCTCTGCATTGAAATGATGGCTTTGATACAGTTTTTTCTTCTGAGTTATTTGAAATACTGCAGATATCACATTAAACTCTATATATTTCCCTTCTGCCCTAAATGCTATATTTTCATATATTATTATTATATATGTACTTGTCATCTGCCCACAACCTGTCTTCTTAAGTTCCCATATATTAAGCATCTGCTCTTAATGCAATACTTTTTATTTTATTTTAAAGATGGGAAGATTCCTGACTTTTATTAGTGTTTTGAGTATTTGTTTGAAATGTTGTGTGTTAAAAAATATGTTTTGATATTGTTATTTAACAGCAAACCTTTTAGTACATATATGTAATATATCATATATATTTCTTTGTTTAAAACAAACAAAACCTGGAATTGTTGATGTTTTCTTTAAAAAAAGGAACTGCTCCTAATTAGAATGCTCTTTAAAAAAGTACATAATGGTTTGTTCGTTCAAATGTTTATTATTTTACAACATACAACTTCTATTTAAAGAACACTGGATATATCATATGTTGATATGTGACACATTTTCAAATTTCCCCTTGTATTGGGCTGAATTGTTTTGGTCTTTCTAAGGTTTGTTTTTCATTCCTATTAAAAAGCATATTTTTCTTGGTAGCAAGTCCGGCAGTTTAAAAACCAACAACACCATTTGTTTAAATAGTAGTGTTTTTTCTTCTACACATTTTGCAGGTTTTTTAGCTCGACTATTCGAAGAATAAGGAGAGCTATCCTAGTCACCCGAGCGTCGACGTCGGCATAACCACTTATGTTAAAGATTTTGTATGAGTCAAATATTGACATATGGCTTTGAAACTTCGCACACTTCTTCAACATCAAGCCCCCAACCTGTACATAGGAGGAGGTAACTCTATCAAGCATTTTGACAAAATTATGCCCCTTTTTTTACTGAGAACTACGTTCAAGTTTGCGTACCACCTCAAATATTTTCGAAGTCATTTGACATCTGGCTTTGAAACTTTGCACACTTGTTCACAATCATGCCCCCAACCTGTACACAGGAGGAGGAGGTAACTCTATCAAGCATTTTGACAAAATTATGCCCCTTTTCAACTTAGAATTTATGTTAAAGTTTGTGTACCACCTCAAATATTTTCAAAGTCCATTGACATCTGGCTTTGAAACTTTGCACACTTGTTCACCATCATGCCCCCAACCTGTACACAGGAGGAGATAACTCTATCAAGCATTTTGACAAAATTATGCCCCTTTTTCAACTTACAATTTATGTTAAAGTTTGTGTACCACCTCAAATATTTTCAAAGTCCATTGACATCTGGCTTTGAAACTTTGCACACTTGTTCACCATCATGCCCCCAACCTGTACACAGGAGGAGGTAACTCGATCAAGTATTTTGACAAAATCATGCCCCTTCTACTTACAATTTATGTTAAAGTTTGGGTACCACCTCAAATATTTTCAAAGTCCATTGACATCTGGCTTGGAATCTTTGCACGCTTGTTCACCATCATGCCCCCAACCTGTACACAGGAGGAGGAAACTCTATCAAGCATTTTGACAAAATTATGCCCCTTTTTCGACTTAAAATTTACGTTAAAGTTTGCGTACCACCTCAAATATTTTCCATTCAAATTATGTAAATATCTCAGCACATCATGTATTGCATTGAAATCTAATCTAACAGTGATCCATGCATGTTTTGCCAAAACTTTTCAATCCATACACCAAAAAGCGGCGGAATAGTCGAGTTGCGCTGTCTCTGTGACAGCTCTTGTTATATTTGTGAGAATATAAGCTATCACTAATATCAACAATAATTATATTAATATTGCTCAAGCGCTTCAATTTGCTATAATTCAATTCAAGTTTATGTATTTGTAACAACTTAAATGTGAAAATGAATGTGTTCACATGATTTTGGGCAATTGGTGTTACAACTTATTTTCTAATCAGACTTGCAATTTACACATTGTGTTTAGAAAAGAGAAATACTTTTATTCCTTTGATATTGGTGAACATTTAATAACGATAATTAAAATCAACATAATATTAAGGTCATGTGATTTACAACATATTAGCAATGACCGGTATATAGAAACTCTCAGCTTACTGTATCAACATCAGGCTTGATCCCATTGTAAATTTTATGTAAGAATGTATATTCTGTTTGTTTGGTATCTGCTACTCGGTGAAATAAATTGTTTATTCATAATACACTTGTCTGTTATTATTTTGGTGTCAGTCAAGGTGCTGACACTATATTGTTTTCACTCCTGTCAGCTGAGCGGATTGCAATGAAACTTGGTGCGCTGGTCGTTGAGTCCTAATTGAAGACAGTTTTTAACCAGGGTTTCACATACCTTTCATGGGATTGAGTTTGGGGTCCCTAGGGTCAAGGTCACTGTTACTATGAAATAGAAAAATGGTTGAAACTAAGTAACTTTAGTTAGGGTTGATATATCTTGACCAAACTTGGTCTATAGGAAGATTTTACGGATACCTTTCATGGGATTGCGTTTTGGGTCCCTAGGGTCAAGGTCACTGTTACTAAAAAAAAACAGTTGAAACTGGATAACTTTAGTTAGGGTTGATATATTTTGACCAAACTTGGTCTATATGAAGAGTTTATGGAAACCTTTCATGAGATTTCGTTTTGGGCTTAGGGTCAAGGTCACTGTTACTAAAAATAAAAAATAAAACGGTTGAAACTGAAAAACTTTGGTTAGGGTCCACATATCTTGACCAAACTTGGTATTAAGGAAGGGTTTATGGATTCCTTTCATGGGATTGCGTTCGAGGTCCCTATGGTCAAGGTCACTGTTACTAAAAATAGAAAAACGGACACAGGCTGAAGTTTTTCTTTCAATCAACGAAAACTCGTTTCGTTGCATTGCGGCGTTTGTTTTTAATTTATTGATAACTTCAGTTTTGCAAGAGTAAAAAAGATAACAAAGATGAGTTTAAAGGCATTAATTCACGATGCGACTAGTTTTCTCCAACAGTTTTGGGACTTAGTTATTTTTTTACTATTTAACCTATAGGAAATGTTTTAATATACAGCCTATAGGATAATCGAAGTACTGGAAGGCGTGAGCTATGAATATTATGTGGGATTCACACACCTGACACCATCTTTGATCGCGTTACGAAAGAGCTCTAGTTATTACCTGTATTCAATGTTTGGTACACTTTTGTACCTGATTGTGTGTCCATTGAATCCTACAAATTGTTTTTCCATGTGTTGGGATTGAACTTGTTATTCCAATCTGGTTGGTCGTCAAAAGACTGCCCGATCTTTGAACTATTCGTAAGTGTACTTGATAAGGACTGTTAAACGCAGACAAAAATGTTTCCAAAACAAACCTAAGTGATTTTGTCTACTCTTTCAAACTGGTGTTTGATATACCAGAAACAGTGTTTACAATCCATAGTCATCAACACCATTCATTGTTGGCTCATTTTTTCAAGATCATATGGTACAATGTAGACCTAATCGTCGCTTACGGACAGATTCCAAGAGGATATTCTTCAGCAGAGGAGAAGAGGCAGTCCGATCAGCATAGTGGGAAGTATGTCTGACTAACAGTCTGGTGATCGTGTACTTGGGTCACATCATGGACGGATTGGACTTCGGCGCTTGTTTTCTTCCACTTTTGCAACTTGAAAACATCGACCAGCTACTACCATCGAAAACGGCGGCGCTTATCATCATTTTAAAGAAATAGCAGCAACAATTCGTTCTCTTAATAAAAAAAATGTCAAACACGGAATGTAGAAGACACTACAGTGGAGCTGGTGGAAGAAGAAGAATATGCCATGGATAAAAGGACCTGGACCTAAAGCTCGGATCACTGCAAAAGGCGAACCCAGAAGAGACGTGAATACCTACAGTTACAACCAGACCGACCTCAACACACCCTAACATTACCAGGTTCTGATGACACGAATACTGCAAGTAAAAAAATAAATTTTCTATTCAAACCACAACCTCCCGAAACTAATCCTACCTACATTTAATGAAGATTTAACCCAGAGGCAAACTTTCTGGGACTCGTATGAGACATGAACACATTGCAATTCATCTATACCCTATGTTTGGTAGTTTACTTACTTACGCTGGTAACTTCATGGTTCCGCCGCATCAGCTCTACCTTGATTTCCACTGACAAATGCCAACTATGCTGGCGCTATCGAGTTCATGAAACAGAGATATGGCCAATCGCACAAGGCTATCGACATATATATGCAATCTATCATTGATTTACCAGCCCCTGACAATTGTGTCTCAAGCATACGCAATTTCCACGACAAAATGGAGACGCACATACGGGGACTGCAGTTGCTTGGTAAGTGTCAGGACACATACGACGATATGCTAGCGCCTCTAATTTTCAGGAAATTGCCGCCCGGCAACCCAAGAAGTCTCACACGAGAGCAGGGGAATTCGCAATGGGAGTTACAGAAGCTGCGCCACGCCATCTACCGGTAAATTGAAATTACCGAAGCGGGACAGACACACAACGAAAGAGAACCTTTCATCCTGACTGCAGTGTTTCACACAACGAAACGTAATGGAAGTGAATCAGACGGTAACCGGAAAGTCGGAAACAACGAAAGGAAGAAATGCATTTTCAGCGATTTTCCTCACGACAATGAGTGCAAAACCATCACGTCGGTAATCGAACGTAAATTCATTGTGAAATCTAAGGGTCCATGTTTTAACTGTCTGAGCAATCGTCACATTCAGTCAGCTGTCAGTCTCGATAGAGATGTCGCCAGTGCAATGGAAAACACCATACAAGCATCTGTGAGAAGACCGCTACAGCGACATCTACAGGAACGGTTACTTAAAACGACCAGTCCCCATATGTTAGTGCAAACAATTAAACGTCTACCTTGCATTCCTCGTCGAATCAGCCCAAGTCCGACGTTTTGCTGAAAACAGCAGTAATGAAAGTGAGTTAGGAATCGTTTGTGATCGATGCCAACATATAGATGGGTGAAGGTGACCAACGTTCGTTCATTACGTCTGAAATGGCATGCAAGCAACAATTCAAGACTGAAGGAGTTGACGTCATTCATACTTCGACGTTTGGTAATCCTGTCCATCGCCAGAACATCTTCAAACCGCAACGGTTCCCGTCAATGCTTCTTAAGCGAAAGATTACCTATCCGGGTCTTGATTGTTCCAGTTATCGCAAAACCTATTGACAATAGATGAAGACAGGCCGTGAAATAATTGTAGTACCTACAAGGCTTACAATTGACACAACCTGTAACGATGTATGCTTCATTTGAAATATATGGACAGGCTACACAAATCAACATGATTTCCTTACCTGTTGCCACAAAAACAACAACATTTTACTAAACTGATTGTGTTGAATGGTCATCGTCAGTAGCTCAATGCCGTCTCGCACATACCGTTACGCGCTTACGCCTTAAAAACCGGATTTCAAGCATACGTCATTACGTAAAGAGTGTTCTCCGTTCATGCGTAGTTTGTCGTCGAAATACCGGTAAACCATACAGCGCAGCAGAAGAGCCACCACTTTCACCGTCCATTACAGTCAGAGATGACTCATCTTTCACTGTATCAGGCCCAAACTCAACGTGCTATGATAGGGGAAGTGACATTTAAAAGTGATGCATTGAAATTGTTATTTAAACATACTTAGACCTCAAGTGTAGGTTACAAATAATTTGTTATCTTCGGTGGCCCGTAGTATGTCACGAACTGGTCGCCAATACGATCGCTTTGTTTGGCGTCCGTGGCGTCGTTGGCATCACCTCCGTAATTATTATATATAATATGTCAGATTATGAAAAAGATGCAAACACGACAACGCGATCATCCCCGCAATATATATTCAATATATCGTTTTCAATACAAGTTACAAGTTTCTATTGGCAAATCGGCATCTTGCCTTTGGCCATTTACACCACAGGCATCTGGATCATTGTTTGTCACTTAAATGTTGTTGAAAACCATTTGGGGTATATACAATGAGATAAACAACACATCTGAAGATATTTAGTCTCTTTGATATTCAAAAAAGAAAGTTTTGAATTTGCTGTACTCTTTCCGACTAAAGAAAAACACGAGAATTGGACATTGAATCATGCTTGTTTGTCTAAAGACAATATAGTTTTACCAACATATCGCACACCATTTTAAAGGTATTTGACTCTTCTTTCCATATCACTTATCTAAAAATGGATTGTTTATATGTTGGTTGAGAAATTTGCATAAAACTGGACTCTACCGTGAACTCGGGTAAGTTTGAGTTACATACCTTGTTTCTTTTTTGTATATCAAAGAGACTAAATATCTTCAGATGTGTTGTTTATCTCATTGTATGTACGCCAAAATGGTTTTAAACAACATTTAAGTGACAAACAATGATCCAGATGCCTGTGATTTACACATTGCATAAATATCGATATGGCCAAGACACAAACGTACATGAACAAATATTACAAATATGATATAATATGAAGATGGTTTGCTTTTTGCATAGAGATGGTGTGTGTCCAAATAAAATTTGGCGTGATGTCAAATTTCCGTCTTTGTCTTCACGCACAAGAGTATTTTCAATGAGTTTATCAACAAAATAAAACATGATTGCTAAGTGTAGAGTACATAATAAGCTTGCGTGTTTATCAGAACGAAAACACTCTGAAATGGACTTAATTCAAAAAGTAATTATGGAATGTATACTGTTGAAAATATAAGTAACAGTAAGGCTATTATTTGACCTGCGCCGCTAAAGCCCAAGCGGGTTGCTATGGTGACCGGAAAAGCAAGGTTGTATGTCCACGAACTTTGTTGAAAGAAAACAATACTGTAGCAGACTGAGTGAACAACGTCTCCATTGTACAGTGTGTATCAGAAATTTACCAAACCGCGTTACAAAGCTTATCTTTTCGTGTCTTTAATTGATACTGTCGCGACCCCACTGCACATTACCCCGTTTCCCGGTACTCTGTGCGTGAATCTACTGGTAGTGATAGATTTCTTTTTTTCTGTTTATTTTGTAACTTAGTAATGCATTTTTAGAAATTTAGATGCACAATATGCCGTTTTCCCCATTGCAAACACGCACAAAAAACGAGTTCAAGCTCAGTATACATGCTTTGTGCCAGAATTGATTTTGAATAACTGTGTTCGTTGATCATTTTATCTTTATTTTGTTGCTGGTGCCCCAACCCCTTCTCCACGTGGGACATAACATAAGCACATAATCTGAATGAACTTTAAACAGATATTCAAAAGTTAGCCAAGTCGTCGATCGACTCAGAAAAAAAAGTATGAAAAAAACTTTCGTTTGGAAAGTTCTCAGAACGGATTTTGGTTAAGAACCGTTAGACAATCAATCGTGACGGCATTGTAAGTTTTAGTGATTAGTATAATGATCGTGATGCTTACTAACATACAGGCGAATATAATTGCAGTTACTGAAATTTTCGAGAATGCCGTCCTTAGTCTTAAAGTTATTCGACATTTGAACAGGCCGACACGAATAAATGTCTGCCTGTCGCTGTATCTCATCTAAAACACTGCCTGTCTGGCAAGTAATCCATTATCAGATGTTTAAGAAGGTTTGGAGAAGGGTTAGACATTTTTACCAGTGGTGTAGCTACATAAAGGCCTTGTAGGCCCAGGCCTACAACTTTAATGGGCAATGACACATTTGAATAACTCCAAAAATGCAACAAAAAATAATAGCTACTCGATCAAACACTTCAAAAGATTGTTTTATTTTAAGGAAAGCAATTTGGTGTTTATTATTAAACTACCTGCAGGGTGTATTGCTTGATATGATTGTAATCATTGCAAGTATAATTGAGTGTGTGAAATGTGCATATAAAAGTCCCCAAACTCACATAGCATCATCGGGCCTACAAGTATTTTATGCCCTAGCTACGACCCTGCATTAGAACGAACTATATATATTGTATCAGCCCACACTGCAGAGCGAAAGTGGGCAGGATAGTGTATTGGGTCATCTGCCCGTCAAATCAACCCATTACATTTGTTCTTCGCAGAATCAAACTATATTAGTATATATTGTTTATGGTACTTAAAATGCATATATATATGCACAATATATCATCTACAGATATCTGGAAAGCCATCATCCCATATCGTCGGTCCAAGGACAACTGCCCATTTTAACGTCCATATCGGTATATATATATATATATATATATATATATATATATATATATTCTATTTTTATTTTGTTTGTCCTCCTTGTTTGTACAATGGTGCATCCATTGTTAGACTATATGGAGACATAATTTTAAACCTTAAATTTGCTAAGGCTAACTTTGTCATACGGCTGTCTCTGAATGACTGTATCGTTCCTTTAAATGATTGGCATTGTTGCTCCAGCTTGATTCTTTCGTTTCAATGTTTCTGTATCCAGTTTCTAAGTACTTGAAATTACCTTTAAAATGTATCCATTTATATGTTAGTT
Organism: Mya arenaria; assembly: GCF_026914265.1. Taxonomy (NCBI): domain Eukaryota; kingdom Metazoa; phylum Mollusca; class Bivalvia; order Myida; family Myidae; genus Mya; species Mya arenaria. Next base: position 62,509,541 of record NC_069134.1, on the reverse strand, counting down.
TTACTCTTTAATCAGGTGTGCACATAGTTTCGTCGCATTGCAGTGTTTCTTGTTTTCTCCATTGTTTTCAAATTGACACTGGCTCCGATGAGGCTTATTTTTTAAATAATTGATGAAAGTTGGGTTATCAGGGCTGAGGTTATGCACATATATACTAGTTTTATCCACCAATGAACACGTGTTTCAATTATTTCGTGTTTCACTGACCGTTCCAAAGTGGTAATCCCATCGTTTATTAGTTACATTCGTGTCTTTTATTGAGTGTTGTTGGGGCCTTTGCCGCGTGTCTATAAATAGGGCTTATATTTGAATATTTGACTAATGGGCTTGTCCTCTGTACCTTTAATTGTTTTATAGAAGTCACCATAAGGTATGTCAGGCCGATGGTTGGGCGGTCTGTTACAAAACATTTTTGGGGTAATCTTTCCTTACAGTTTTAAATATGTCGCTTTGATACTTTGTACACAAGACCACTTTGATGTTCAGACGTTCCTGACATAATCATTTTTTGGGGACGAAAAGCCTTCTTGTCGTAAAGAGTTACGTGCCCTTGAAAATTGTTTTCTGTTCAATATTGGACTCTTTGGAGTGACCGTCTCCAACAGTTTTATAGATATCACTTGGACACTTAGTACACATAACCACAATTATTTAAAAGACTGGCCACCAACGACCTGCTTTTCTTAGAGTAAAAAAACAGTTGTATACCAGTTTGTTTATTTGTAATAATGTATATTTATAAAATTGTTACCGTACTGTAATTTTTTATGCAAATATCTTTTCTTATTCATCTGGTTATTCAAAGAAAAAGTCGATGTATTATCATAGCTTGGTGTCAGCGGTGTGAATAGAGTAAAAAATGTGCAAAAATGTGCAAAAATGTGCAAAAAACGTGATCGTTTGGCATTACTCATAAACCATTGAAGGTATTCAATTGAAACTTGGTACACCAGTTCATACAGACATCATGCCCGTGTAAAGCATAGCTGATAACTCTGTCGACAATATTGGTGGAGTTGTGCCTCTTTTACAACTGAATACAATAGACGAGCATTGATAGTAGTTCCACCATTCTCTTTTTTCTAGAAGTTTCTACTTGCTTGAATAGTTTGTTTCCTGCACTTAGCTCACAATAAAAAAAATAAAAAAATCTTGAACTTTTATTTCAATAAGTTGAATTTGTAATAATCATCATTTTCTCTGCAGATGTTTCGACCAGTTTCAAGAAATGTCATAATGAATAGAAAAAATATCAAATTAAAACACATTAACCAATGTCAATCCTGAAGTTGTAGAACAATTTATGATTGATGCGAGAGGGAAATAAACACAAAGAAAAACTGTTCAAAACTTGTGAATGAAAACAATAATTTCACAGAAAAAAGATAATGCTTTTTCTCATGTTAACATATGTTTCTGATTTTATATTTTGCTTTCTCTCAACCAATATTATATACTTTGTACTGATTGACTAAAATATACGACTGCGTGGGCAATAATAGTTTGCACTAGATAATTCAAAGTAAACATTGATATCTTCGCATTAAATTGCACGTGACTAAATGCAACAAAGCGTTTTGGCCTGGCACTGCAAACCTTTCATGTACACGATGGAAAAGGGTGTATGTCATGAAGGAGGGGTTGCCCAGGGTCATCCCCTGAGAAAACTTTAAGAATAAAAGTGTAACTTCTAGTGAATTGCAATATCAATTTCATCAAATTGTGTTTAGTTGATTTTACATATTTATTGGCCAAAAACTCCACCAACACTGGCAACACAGTTTTCATATTAATAAATAGTATGGATTAAACATATTAGTGAGCGAACCGCGCACTGAATAATCTAGCGAACGGAATGAATCTAGAAAGAGCATTAGTGAATATGCAAGTAAATTCTTATCATATATGGAATTTGAGAATTTGGATATGTTATATGGATTTTGAGAATTTGGATAATAAGGTTGCGAAACTGTAAAGGTAAAAAATAGTATGTTAAAAAACTAAATCTATCAAAATGGGAAATATTTATTTCATATATACATGTATATAAATAAAAAAAAGTGTTGTTTTTTTTCTTTTTGCTCGATTGTGATGAGAGCATCGCTATCCAGTACCTGCCCAGTAGAAACCAGTTACTGGTGTCCATCATGAAGAAGAAAGTTTATTCAATGTAATATAACACACAATATGTATTTGAAATAGGCCCCGTGGTCAAATTGGCTTACGTATAAAAATTCAAATAGCAAACAAGTAAACTATAAACAAGTACACTTGTATCAAATAAATAGTAGCTGTACCTAGAGTTTGGTATACATATCATAAATACATAAATGAACTTAACTATTACATAGTATATTCTATCATATTATTAATAACAATATCTATAGAATTTGATAAACATATCATAAAAACACCTGACTTATGCATTTTAATCCATGCACTGGAATTATTAAACGGAACTAATACTATAAACTTCTTGCACAATAAATCAGATAATTAATACTTTCGTAATGATGTTTGAAAGATTGGGTCTTTACTATAATGTCTACATAATACAGTAATACAACAATGCTTACGCTATGTTTTAAATGTGAAATTAATTATTTTAAAAAATGTACTACTAATGCATTATATTCTTAGAAGTACAAACGTGTCTAACTTTAATGATTATGTCCCATTCCCACCGCAGTAAAAGAACACGAAATATTAGAAGGGTTTACAGGATAAAGCTATATCGTACTTTGACTTTCGGTCCAGCCAATCCCCTGTAAAATCCCTGCCCTGTGAGAACGAACTGGTGGTAAAATCCCGTGAATACCCCCCCCCCCCCCCCACCCTGGGGATCTAAGGTAAGAGCAATTCCCTGATATATTTTGAGGGAAGACAAAACCACCGCAATCACCCGGCATTGCGAGGACACTAGTTCTGGCTTCCATAACTTTAATGTTGATATTTATTTTTGACTGGTGCATTTCACAGGGGCAGGTTGTTTTGTTTCTGTCTTTGCCTCTCTGTCTCTGTCCGTTTTGTTGTTTTTTGTTGTTGTTGTTTTTATCAATTTTTAGTAAGAATATGATGTGGTAACTGTAACTTGTGATAATTGGCAAAAAATAAAACTAAATTAATTCTTATTTTATTATCTTTGTAAAGGGGGACGACTTGACCCTGAATTTCCATATATATTTGCCGACATGACCCTGTTTAAGAAGCCATAACTTTATCAAAACTTTTGTGTCAAAACAACGCAACCTGCCCCTGTGGTAAGAGAGGAAATCAAAATTGAGCATGCAAGATTGTTTTATCAATGGCGATTGTTTATCAAAATGTCATGTACTTACACTGAGAGTGGCTGCAAGACTTTTCTATGCACATAGGTAAACAATCATCTTATTCACAGATGCTGTGCACATATTCATACATTTGGCTTCATATAGAATGAAACTTCATAAATAAGTATGCGCATATTTGATATTTTTTATCTCCATTTTGCAAAATTGAAATGATTTTTTCAAACGAACTTGGTATTGCTTGAAAATTTACGTTTCAAATTAAAAATGCTACCCACGGTAAGATGAAAATAAATCCGTTTGATGGTGGTAAGCATTCAATGGCGGCTTTATTGATAAATTTCCTCAATAAAACACTATGAAATTCACATCATCAGCGTCCGGAAGTAGTGATATCATACATGTATGTCTGACTCATTCGGCCGCTCCGATCAGAGTAAATTTTGAGGTCAATAAGTAGACTGGTACCCTGTTTTACTTTTCCTAAAAAATATAAAGTTATACAGGTACGCGGCATATGGTTTTTAGTTAACATTAATAGTATTTGAACAATAAATACCAAAAATCATGTTGCATTTAAAAATGTGCTAAGTGCCATGCGATGATTAGTTAAAAAAACTTTGTATCGAAAAGAAAATATCACGGAAACATGCAAATTATGTCGAAAAAAAGAACAGGGACCGACTTCGGAATACCAACATTGTATGCAAAGGATAACAATATTTTTTTTAAACCATTTTTCCTGGTTGTTTTCTACTTAGACCGCACGCTTTATTCGCTTTACGAATGAATTCACAAGACATTTCGAATGCGCGACGGGCACCTCGGTTAGCTGATACTATTTTCTTTTCGGATAAAAGAGAAAGAGGGTACCAGTCTATCAATACAGAGCATTGAACGGAAAAAAATCGATGCGTACTTTTCCAATATGTTCATATTCTTATTGCATATAATCTGACCGTATGCAAGAATATTCATGTAGTTAACCCGATTAACTCACTCGCTACGTATGAATTTCTTGTGATTCATTAAAAGAACATACAGTTAGCTTGAATTTGTTAGAAGAACTATTTTTATTGGATGTTTTCATTGTAATCAGTTCTGGTACTACTTTAATTATTCGAATTCGCTAACGGCAATCCAATCAAAATACAGCGTATGAATACATTACGTCAGTGAACCCCCAGATGCGGCTTGAGAATGCAGATAGCGCGTTTAAGGCTATGAACTAGGCCACAAGTGCCCTAGTCCAAAAAGCGCGTATGAAGAACACTCATTTTCTTGTTTCACACAATTGGTGCTCGCGCACCCTTGTCCGAAGGTCCGGATAATAATTTAAAAAATTCTGATTGCATTGCAGTAAAACTTAGTTTATACAGAGATGGCAATGTCAGGAAGTGCAGTTGAAAAGAACCGTAATCCTATCATGCATATTGATTTAGTTACCTCCCCTTTACAATTTCTTTTCATGATTGGTCATTGTCCGGGCTATATCTTGGAAAATACCAAAGGGATAAATAAAACTTCAAATATAGATAGATGGCAATGAGAGAAAATGTAAGCATAAGTTTTAATAACCTCTAATTTACCTGATATTTTTTTTAAAAATGGTTACTTGTCCAGGCCATATCTTGGAATAAATTGAATGGATTGAAATGCAACTTGAAATGTAAATACATGGCAATCAGAGGAAATTCCTAACCAAAGATCCTGCTCTTCATTTTTGTTAGTTATCTTACCTGAAACTCTTCTTATCTGATTGTTTTTGAAAATCAAAGTTTGTCCAGGTCATATCTTGAATATTTGTAAATTTCAATTGCTGTTTTTTTATTACATCTCTTGAAATTTACTTTAAAAAGAAATTCTCTAATCTGCCCGTATCTTCCATGTTGATGATTATATCCAAATTGTTTAATAAATGCTACGACCATTAACCCTCTTTAAGTACATTGTATGACAATGTCTGCCTTTTCAAAGTAAGTGGTCGTATTGGATAGATCCATCGCTTCCAGAGATATTCTTGTTGACAAATGTCGGGAAAGCTAAGATTGAATGGTAAAAAAGGTGCAAAGCCATGCCAACTCAAGGGATTTTTTAAATATGTCTCAGACTATACTGATACTAATTTTGGGACGCTCTTATATGCCCCAGAATTAAAAAAACCCATATTGTCTATGTTCCACCTATAATCCATTTCAGGCCGAATTTGCTAAAAATGATCTAATAGAGAAACTAATGGAAGAACATTGTGTTTACTTTTAACTTCAAAGAGGCGTTACTTACATTGCGAAGATTGAGTTATATCGGCTGTGAAAAATCGGGATATAAGGTTCGATATTGTACGACATAATTTTTGTAGTTTGATTCTGACTTAAAATAATAAGGATAATTAAACATGCATACTGTTAAGAAGCATTATTGTGCAATGTTATTATGTGAAGGTGTGAAAACTCACTCTGCCTTTAACAAGAGTAACATACCAATTGTACAAACCGATGGGATGGCACATTATGCCACGTGTTTGTTATATTTGTCTTTTCTTTTCTTGTCCACCTCTCAATTTTCAACTTCGGCCTTTCACCCCACACCATTGCTTCCGTCCTTCGCCCTTCAGAAGCGTCCCACGTTTCCACCCAAAACAGTTCTGGCTGTGTCATTAGTCAACAGTGAGTCGTTTTTTTTCCGGATACTCAGAAAGGCAGTTTCCGAGTTAAAATGTAGCTTTTACTATTCTTGTGAGGTTGCAAATAGCAGAAGGTATTTTAGACATTCGTTTGAACTCGGCTTCTCTCGCATGCTAGCGCAGCATCTTACCACTAGAAAACTATCCACCCCGTCTACAATATTTGATTTGTTTACCTCAAGGTATTGACATGTTGAGAACAATAATATAACATATAAGGCTGTTACTTTTACAATTTGTATCTTTCTTTAAAGGTTATCATTTACAAAACACCATTACAAAGAATTCTTATTAATTAGTATCGCATGGTTTGAAGTAATCTGTGCCATTTTCACACTCCGATAAAAAGTCATATTTCAAAACAGACATGGTTGCTACCGATTTTGACATTTTCCCGCTGCGTCCTATCTATGTTTTTTACCTCATCCGAGAAGTCTGAAATATGCTTCTTATTATCTGAGAAGCTTTGAGAAGCTTTAAATATTTCTCGGATTACATGTGACTCCTAAAAATTGGTATATTATATACAAAACAAATTCAGAGGGTCTGGGGTTACTGATTTTGTAAAAAAATCACTTGTGCACGGATGGTTTCCTAATAGTATAACTATCTGAAATGTCGTTTTGCGGCTTACGAACAATAAACAAGAACATCTGATTCATATATATATATATATATATATATATATATATATATATATATATATATATATCTACTACAGATATTAAGGTGACCATATATATATTAATCTAGGCATTATGGGGACCGTTGGATTAAGGCGACAAAAATTGGTCTCCTTAATATTTTCAGTCCAGATTTGATGTATCAAATGTCAATAAAAATGTCCATTGACAGTAAGTTGATAAGCTTGAATGTTTATTTACGAGATCATTTCATTGTTTTAAATATTATTCTCTTTTAATATTAAAAAAAATATTCTTAAACTTTAGTATATTTGTGTATCCATAAAAATAGCTATTAAGGCGACCAGGGAAAAAATCATAATTTTGGTCAAAAATAGCTATATACTAAGCATTTTTTATTGTTTTACTTTATTTAAAGCTTATTGTATATTATCCCGAAGTTTCATTCCATAAAAAACAGAAATGAGGAAATTCGATATTTCGTGTACCATCAGCATCCAAATTTTCAAGTATACAGAAATTTAACTTTCCGGAATATAACGGAAATTTTCGGGTATCTCCGTGGTACCATCTCCGTGCAATTATGCAGTATGGCGTTCATCTCTTACAGAAAGAGAATGGTAACTTGGTAAGTGTTTAAAATACATATTCAACGTTTTTTCGTTTATTTTTATGACTTTTGTACAGTTGTATAAATCGTCCACCCTTTGGATGAAAAGCAAATGATTTATCCGGATTTTGTTCATCCGAAACTAAATCACTAGTATCAACATCCGGTGTAATTTTTGCTTGTATTTTGGAGAAACTCGATTGATTTCTAGCAAACTTGGTTTACCACTACTGTACATCGTCCCTTATTATTATTTGGTATGTTCCAATCTAAAAAATGATTTGCTCCCATAACATCTCAGATTTTAATAAATAAAAGACGAAAGGATACAAATGCCTTACATTTTGTTTGTCAATGTCATGTCATTAGTCAGTCTCATCACCTTTGAATAGCAGAACAGAACGAACACTATCACCAATTCGTATTGTGGCTTTTTGCATGTGTCTTAAATTCTCATATTTGATAATAAATGCAACAATAAAATATTTCCCTTATTCTGCCACAGTTATGCACCAGTCAATTGTAACAATGGCGCCCAGGTCTTGTTTATACCGGGGATAGCAGGGGAAATGGGCCATGTTTTTACCTTCCAGGTGGACCGACAGTGCTGAGTGAATGCGGTGTTATTGTTTTTGCGCTGATAACAGGGAATGGGCCTAACCTAGGATGTCCCCAGGGGCATTTGACGGGAATCTGGTCATTTCGTAACCTTACCATTTCGTAACTGCTGATCTTGGTTATTTCGTAACCATTCTGTTAGTCAATTCGTAACCGTCAAGTAATCAATTGACCTTTCGACAGCGGCTTCTAAGCCACGCCCCCTGATATCAAGGGAGCGAACTCTGTCTATGTCCGTCAAACAAACGAGGAAGTAATGGCGTCTCGCGTCGTTTCGCTTTCCGATATTCCTGACAAATTATCATAAATGTGACATTACAATGCGAAAAAAATATAAGTCAAAGGAATTTGTAACTGGCTGCTACATCGGAAGGCTCGATATATCTTTAGAAAATGACGATATCTAACATTTACGGGGTGAAATCTATCCAAGTCAGAGAAAATCGGATAGCCGCCATGTTGTCAACATTGACATCGATACAAAGGAAAAGCGTGTGTGTGACGCATACTGTAAATGCAAACAAGGGTAAGTTTAACTTTTAATAACACCAGTCCTTCTTACAGTATTGTTGAAACAAAGATTAAATCATCGCACCAATATGAGTAAATCATAAATGGCCCGAATGGGGAACCCGGAAGTGACATTAAATAACAGTTACTTGCCAGCTATACAGTATAACCTTGTATTCTATAGTATGAGCAGAAATGGTTTATTGGGGTTATGCATAAAAAGTTTCAGTTCTAAGCGATTGAACACTCCCCCTTATGAATAATAATGTAATAGTTGACAAGTGACAATCGTGGGTGATACCAATCTGTAACTTTTGCATTGCTCAAACATTCATATGCTTTGATTTTTGTTCTTACAGAAATTGTGGAACATGTTCACACACTCTGGCTGTAAAAGTAGACCTGGGAGGAAAAGTGCCCCCGGTGTGGGGCTCGAACTCACAACCACCAGAACACTAGCCCGGCGCTCTAACCAACTAAGCTGACTGGGCAGCTGGTTCTAACCCACACACACTACCCTCCCCCCATTTACCGGTTAAGGCTGGTGGAGGGTCTCCTGCTATTTACCGTTGACACCATTAAAGTATTCTGATTGATGGAGATAAAGAAGTCCCCTTATTATTGTCTTCAACAAGCCTACCGCCACAGGGGACCTAGCATAAGACCGGAAACCGCCCCCCCCCCCCCCACACACACACATGATATTTGCCAGTCCAGGCAATGTCAACCGCAAGAGAAAACCAGTGATGACAAGTTTTACAAATAAACGGTAGGACCTATTTTAAAGCTTTTTATAACATTTAGTTTTTACTTTGCTGTACAAAAGTAATGGACTATTTGTCCAGAGAAAAACAACAACCACAAAACATTAGCTAGTATCTTGTCAATATTTCATTATGATATACATGTAGAAAGCAAACATCAAAGGCAGTAGCATTTACAGCTAGTATTAAAATATTTAACAATACATGTAACTGATTTATTTTAATATTGGCATCTTTTATTTATTTCAGGAAAGTGTGGTCTTTTGAAGAGAGTTCTTGAAGTTGTTCAGCATGTTGTTTTGATGGATTCTTGGAAGGATGTACCTCTATGATGTTAGCTTCAGTTCTGGAGTATAACACCAGTTGTTGCATATTTAATATCAGATTTATTAAATACATTGTTGTTTTGCAAACATTACTTAAACTTTGATATTTCTTTAATGTTTATGTATGATATTGTAGGTGAATATCTCTTTATTGCAATGGCAAATATATTTTAAAATATATAGCATTAGCAGAAGTTATTTTTCACTGTTAAAGCTGCACTTTCACAGATTGATCACTTTGACAACTTACACAGGATTCGATTGCATTTATCATGTTTTGGCTCGGAGAAGTTTGCTTTGTGATTTATATATTAGGTCTTAATTTAAAGAATGCCAAAATAAGCCGATTCTGAGACAAAACGTGTCAAACTAGAATTCTGTGAGAGTGCAACTTTAAGAATACTGTTAATCGAGTGTGCATGTGATCCGGACTCTGAACATTGGATGAACTATCATTAAATATTGTAGATTTACGTAAATGGCCCAAAATATAAGAATAACAATGAAAATACATGCATGTTTGACTTGTTCTTTATTCATAATAAGTCTAAGTCTTTACAGCACATGTTTGGCAGAATCAAGTTCTAATGAACATAATAATTGATTTAAATGTACAGTGAAATAAATTGTTTTATACAGAAAATAAAACCTTAACGATTCAGACCGATCTGTTCTCGTTTTGTTTTGGTGGCTCAAATATTTATCTGAGTTTTGGAGGAGGCCTAGCTGGTGTGAGCTGGTCAAATACAGTAGCTGCTTGAGGGTCAATGTTTTCTTGATTGGATTTCCCGTCGACAAAGTGCTGATATGAAAATAAGAAATCTATGAAATGTGTCGGAATGACTTCTACAAAAGCCATTGTTTACATAGGAACCATACGAGTATATGAGATTCGGAAGCATGCGATGGTTCGGACAAAAATCTAGTTGTACGATATTTCCTGATTTACTTTGAAAGCAAAGCAGTTTATAAAAATTACATAACGGTATCAACAAAAATACCTCTATCTTGAATGAAATCAATCGTGTCCATGTTGAACCTGATATTAAATGGCCATTAATGCCGATTTGACAACACAAGCCAAAGCATAAATGTACGATGTTTATAGTTTAAAAATAGTAACACTTATTTAGGTCATGCACGGACAATTTCAGTATTAAATAAATTTTGAGCGGATTGAAATAAGTAGTTTTGTTCAAAAAAATACTTTTGTACAGACGTATAGATGTTTCGCCTTTGAACGATCTTTCAAAATTTCCAAGTTCAGCTGTTGATGAGGTCTTCCACAGAGTCTGATACAGCACTTGCATTTTTCTAAATAACTCACTGGTTTCGAATACAGAACGAATTGTAAGCCATCTTTAGTCGGCCTGGCTACCTTGTATCCGAATTACAAGTGCCATGACAACACCTTTTTACCATAATACTTAAAAAGGCGAGGAATTGCCAGCGCATGTATATGACGGACTCTGGTCAGTTTGACGGACAAAATGGCGGATAGCAACACGGCTTATCAGCCCTACATTCTGATTGGCTGATAGGACCTGTCAATCAAATCCTGTCGTAAGGTCAATTGCTCATATAATAACCACCATTTAACAAGGTGATAAATAGTACACTTAGCACCTCGTTAAGTGTATTGTTCAAACCTGGATGTATATTGCACAGCAACCAAGACACCAATTGGGAGACATTACTCGAATTCTCACTAGTAACAAGCCAATAATTTATGTTACTCAATAGTTATTAGATATATATATATCATGCTAAAGTAGAAATGATTTGTTATACTACCAAAATATGTTAATTATTTTCTTACATTTTGCTTACTTATAAACAATAATTAAAGACTGATCGCGATGTATTTTTGAGTAAAATTACGTTTACATAAATGATCATTCTTGACCTTTTTCATTGACTATATTTGTTTGAATTGTTTAAAACGAACAAAATTTTGTTCTGTTTTTTTCTCAATTGATTCATATTCTGCATACTTTATATCCGAAACCGACAAAAAACAACCTTAAATTATTTGTTAGGCCAAATAAAAAAATAGGTCTGTTTCAGGTTACCCGACCGACCCTATTTTTCCCGCCGACCCTAACCTATTTTTCCCTGAAAAAAATGTGATTTGGGTACGAAAAGCATTTGTTACGAAATGTATGTACGTAAAGTTGACAATATTAGAGTTGGATTTTTTGAATGTATTTACCGTACTTCACCTTAGAGTTCGGACACCTTAAAATAATTAATTTTTCGCTCTACGAATTCATAGAAAATAACCATTTTTACATTTTATTTACATGTATGGTAAACCTGCCTTTTTTCTTCATGTCTGCATTTTACCACTTATTAATTTATCCGTAGTTATCAATGGTTATTACGCCTATAAGTCACTGTAGCTCCTTCATCAAGATGGTTAAAATCCCATTCAACACCATTTTATACATGCATTGAAATGAATAAACACCTTTTATCGGCTTCAGATCAAACAGTCCCATTGTGTGACGTCACATAACTCAGTTATACCCACGAGGATCTCATGGAGAGCATGGATATTGTTATGCAGGATTAATGTGTCTGGTGTTTTTTTTATTGTAACTTGAGTATTGCATTTATAACTTTAATTCATCACATTTAATAGTTACCTGTATCATTGAATGTGTTGACTTTATTGTTTTCATGCCAAGAAATCCTATCCAATTTTCAATTAAGAAGGAAACCCCTGTATGCCAGCATATACCTGGATTTTAGCAGCATATGCATTATGTTCCATTCAGTGGTTTTGTGCTAAGGGTTAAAGGACTGACTTGGTTCTCCATGAAATTTTTATCAGTTATCTGCTGTTACAGCTAATTCATTTCATTTAATGGCCATTACGACCAGCATGAAATTCAGGGGAGCAATAATTTTGGTCATTTTTCGGAAAAATCTTTCTATAGTGCATGGTTCTTAGATTTAACGCTTCATCTCATTTTGTTGATTACGACACTTGTCAAAAATAAAAATAAAAATTCAATAATAGTTTATTATTAAGTATTGACATGATTTTCTTAACTATAAAAAGTATAATTATTAATTAACTAAGCTAAGCATTACATCTTTGATATTGTTTATGAACAATCTCCTTGATAACAATATTTAACTATCTAAACCACACTCTTGTTATTATGTTTAATTATGTTTAAAGATTGAAAACATCAAGTACAAATGTACTAACTATATTTCTTAGTTCCCCGACAGCTAAATATTTTCCTCACGCCGGCCAAATCCTAATAGCCTCTTATAGAACAATACCGTAATCAAGTCGTTTAATTTAACAACTTGAGTACGGTATTGTTCTATAAGAGGCTCTTAGGATTTGGCCGGCGTGAGGAAGTTTTTTGAAACAAATAGAATCACAAACCCCAGTCAAACTTATCAACTTCCGGCTCAAAATGTTATGACTCATGTATATTTAATAAAATGATACCGGGGAGTTGTTTATCTGTGGATGTCGAAAATCTGCTTAAAGGGGCTATACTCCGTATGATAAAATAGCGGAAAAAAAGAGAAATTTTTCGAAAACTGACATAAACTTGGCATCGATGTGTACACTGCATTGAAACTTACTAACTGAAGAACCCGGTCTCCGACACAGTTTTTTTTTACATTTTGGTACTTTTTTTTACAATTATGATAAAGCGTAACACAGTCCATTAGATAATTGTCCTGAGATTCGTTACAGAAGAAAACTTTTTTGGTGCGAATCTGGTGTACAGTCCCTTTAAGGGTTCATTGTACTTTGCGCTCATTATAAATAGATAAATGAAGGGTCTTCGCATTGATACAAAAAGCTTAGTTCCTTCATTCACAGCAACATATAATTGATTTACGCAAGATTAGCAGCATCAGTAGAAGTTATATGATAGTTAGTAGAAGGAATAGTAGTAGCTGTTGTTGTAGAAGTGGCAACAACAACAACAACAATTCAGCAGGAGCGGCAGTAGTTTAGGGGTATCATCATCATCATTATCATCATCATTATCATCATCATCATCATCATCATCGGTGGTGGTGGTGGTTGTGGTGGTGCTGACGGTGGTGTTGTGGCGGTGGTGTTGACATTGGCAATAGCAGAAGCAGTAGTGGCAGTATCAACAACAATAGCTGCAGCATTACCACCTGTATTACTAAGACTTAAGAGCACACATATTAAATGACCAACATAGTCGGTTCTGTTCGGTGGGGTTAAATACCTATTTACAGTAACGTTCTGAGTCATGTTATTATTTGGGGTGGGGGTGGGTCAATATTTTACAGAAAAGGAGTCACCCAAGGACAGCGACCATTGTTGTGAGTTTATGTCAGTCAAAACATGTTCTTTCACAGGTCACGGTATGAAGACAATGCCAGATGAACACAAAACTAAGCAATTTTTTAGATTGAAACATTGCAAAAACAAATCCCAATCAGTTATACGAAAATGCATTTTAACCGCCTCATGTGTTCATGATAATATGAACAAAATTGAAGTAAATTTAACATTCGGAGATTCATTTTTGCCAATGTGATATATTTTTTCAAGTTTCGTTTGTATTTCCCATTTTCCATGGTGTATACGTATACTTACGAACTCAATATTTTTTACATTGAAATAAAAACAACAAAGCTTTAAAAATGAACAATAAGAGTGTGTGTTTTTGTTAAAAAATGTGAACCCAATAAATCTGACATTTTAAAATCAATATCCATACGCTTAGTAAAGCATACCCTTAAATATAATTCGACCTACGAGACGGCCAGATTCATATATAATGTAATATAGGTTACATTTTCATTCCAAATAAAACGGTTGGTTAAGCATACCATTTTCATTAACATCTGTCATACACATGTATGTCTAAAACGATAATGTTACTCATTAAAAACATCATATTTTTGTTTAAGAATAAGTAAATAATAAGTTTTACTAAATTAAGTACTCTGTAATTTTAATTAATTGTAGTTAACACTTGATACTTCTTCACGTCTTTCTGGGCAAAATTAAATACATTCTTCCAAATCTTGACCCAAACTACAGCAACTCCCTAGATATGAAAACATGATTAAACACATGGTCAGATTCTCGGTCAATTAGGGGTTAATGTGTAGCTGAAATTGGCTCTTGTGTAGAAATGAAAAGTGGAAAAATTGGCTGGTATTTCTTGGCATGATTGATGTTTCAATGAGTATTACTGTACGATTATTGCTTCATAAAGTCTATATTAAAAGTGTGATACAAGTTTCAAAGTTAATTGGCGGATCGTTTTACAAACATGTCATGTCTGTGTTTTAATCTCTGCATTGCCCTTGTTGTTTCTTTAATCCTCCATTGAATATATCACACATCCTTTTCACCAGGCAATAAATCGTTTAGGATGGGTAGTAACCAACTAACTTATCACAGTGATGTATACGGTTAGGTAATCTAGCCAGGCATTGTAACGATAAAGATCAATAATTTTTGTCTGTGAGACTTAGTAACTGTAAAAGTTCAGTCAATGTCCTTTGGGTGTCCGAAAATTAGGTACCTAAAATAAATTATTTTTGAAAATAATAATGGATGTCGGAATTTATAGAATGTCCGAACTCTTAAGGTGAATTACGTTTGTGCTTGTGTGGCAGGTATGTTTCAATTCTTGAACTATATTTTCTTGTCAGATACAAATGTGTCAGATACTGACTTTCGGATTGATATGTCAGACTTAAGTGTGCAATTTTGGCAATAAAACCTGCATGTTACTTGTTCTTCAAACCTGAACCCCCAGGTCCTCTTGACAGCATTGAGGTTTCCTTGGCTAATGGCTTATATGGTAAATTTGCTGTCCCACTCTTCATGTAATTATTTTTCAGGGAGGTTAGTATTCTACAGAGGGTGATTGAAAGCAAACGGATGCATAAAGAAAAGTAAAACCGTTCCTGGAAAGTCTCAAATAATAGCAGAGTGGTGTACCATAACTTAGTTGAAATCCAACCACCATTGTCAAAAGTATTTAACCAGACAAATAAAGAATGTTTCCTTTGAAGCATGTAACATGTTTAAAAACTACTGATAAACCTGAAAATTGATGACTTTTATTTTTGTTACTTTCTGAGTCAACAGTTACTGAAATCAATATATCAAAAAAAAAAAAAAAAAAAAAATATTCCGACCTACCTACCCTATTTTTTTTAGCAGTGTTACCTGAAACACACCTATTTTTTTATTTGGCCTTATGGTATTAATTTCCAATAACAAGATACAAAATTAAACATATCGGCACATTTTTAATACAATAAGCATATAAAAAGCGCATAATCTCATTCGGCAAACTCACTACATTTTACAATACTTCTATGCAATTTAATAAAAAAGAAATTCTAAAGTAATATGGTCTATATATTTAAAAAATATTGGCTTAAGGTCACAATTCCTCTCAATGGTAGAACATCTATGAATTAAAAAATTATTACATTTAATATTCAGCCTGCTTATAATATTTCCTTCGCAACATAAAAAAATAGCTAGTGTGAATGTTTCTATTTGTCATAGTTTCAGAGTTTATTGGCAAATCGCACTACACTATTAGGAATAAAGAAGGAATACAACTACTAGATTTAACTTTGTTTATGTTGTTATTTTTATGTTTTATACTTACAATAAACTTATTTTGTAAATTCAAATGGTATTAAATTAATTCCTCATAATTATAGGAGTCAACGGTTAAGATATGACCATTCGATTTCTTAACGGTTACGAATTGACTAACACAATGGTTACGAAATGACCAACAATGAGTGGTTACGAAATGATCATAATTCATTTGACAGGGCTTTTACCAGCTGTTTGTCTGTGCAGAGCGGGAATTTTACCTGGGATTGGCTGGACCGAAAGTCAAAGTCCCCGCTATTAGCAGGACCTTGGGGGCCCATGCTGCAATTGACTGTTGCATTATTTGGATTTTTTTTTAACTTTATGACACGCCCCCCTACAGTATTTTATAGTCAAGTTTAGTAATATTTTTTTACAGAAATTGGATAACTTAACAAGTAAAGTAAACTGTACTGAGCTTTTAAACAAACCTACATACTTATAAATCAAAATTGATATTTTAGGGTCTACACTGAATAAACCCAAAATGTTAGTTTTGATTTGCTAAATTCGAACAGTATTTAGTCAATCCACACAAAATTTACAGGATCATCAGATAACAAATTTTCTAAAAATTCTCTGTTTGCCAAATAGGGAAGACAGGTTTAAGTGGGATTAAAAGGTTGCTATCTGTGACCAAAAAAAATACTGTTCAAAATTGTGAGTATTCATTTATCTTTTGTTCAGTAAAGAGCATGCAATGGCATAGTGGTTGGATTAGATAATCTGACAGCGGTGCTGGACGTCAGGAGTTCAAATATTGTTGTGAGTTCAATGTACCAAAAGAATACCTTTGGAATACACTACCGGGTATTATCTATAAAAATGGCAGAGCAAATTGCCCATATTGTAGTAATGTCTTAGATCCAGCTTGGATAACTTGGACACAGTAAGCGGTTCACACCCAGGGAAATTCTCAGATAAAACAGCGCCTATAAACTTGAACATTACATTTTTCATTGAGACAATTAAAGAAAAAACATTATTGCTGATCTTTTGAAAACAAATCCTCTAACATTCAAATATTTAATTTGTTGGATGAACTAAGGTTTATATTGATAAGAGATTGCTTCAGTTGGATTTAAACTAATCACCAACAAAAATATATGCATTTAAATCACACAATGTAAACAACTGCGCCACATATCTTATCTGTATGTTTTGGGTTTTTAAAATTTAGCAGTTAAATATAGATTAGCATACTGGTAGGTCTGGTTGATCTGTTGCTTTAGTTGCTAAGTAAACATAATGTCAGTGATTTCATCACTATTTCTATTAAAATATCAGTTTTCTTCTTCAGGGCTTCTCACATTTGCACCATTTTTTTACCATTTGAATCATAAAAAGATAACAAACACAAGAACTTAACACTTTGTGAATATTTAAGGAATGTAAGAGGTCAGATTTCAGATTGCTCATTATTGCTGGAACACTAAATACTTTATTTGATTGTGTACACTGCACTTTCTTGTTAAGCATTCATCCAAATCATTTGGGTAAATTTTGGCAGAAAAACTGCTTTTGGATTTATACTGGTCATCAAAACCGGCACTGACAAAACATAAGACGTGTTTATCTAATGTGCGGGAAAGAGGTTTAAAGGTGTCGACCCACAACGAAAGGCTTGCGGGTTGCAGTACCCCTTTAAGTAGTTCTTGAAAAAAATGATTCTCTGAGGTAGCATTTGATTATGTGTACATTGTATTCTTGTATGTATTTTCAAGTTAACACATGATTTATATAAGGTTTGTATAATTTTAGTTTTATTTAAGTTTTAAAATTTTGATTTTTTTTTTAAGATTTGCCTGCCCCTGTCTGAACACTTAAATTCTTGGTCTTTGGACTATTGTCTGCAACTTCAAAACACACTTTTTGGAACAGGACACATTTTCCTGATATTTTATCCAGTTTGACTGCAATATAAGTTGTATTTATCAATAATTTAAGTAAAAAATGACATTTATATTTCCATGATTACCTGGTAGTTATTTGTTAATTTGTTTTAATTCATGGATAGGTTTATTGCGAGTGTCATGAAAAGCTGGAACTTTTCAGTACACAACATGCAAACTGAGAATGAACTGTGTGTGCCGGCTTTGTGAACAAAAACGCAAGGCGGCTACTGAATTTATTGTGTTAAATCTGACTTGGGAGTAAGAGTGCATCTTTAACAATTAAAGAAATGTTGTAAAGAAATATTCCGTTTATGATTATGTCATCACATATTGAATATAAATGAATTTGCATTAGCATCAAATACTACAACTACAAACTTTTAGAGAAAATGTCATTTTTGTACTATGACCTTTAAATGTCATTGACTTGACCTTGAGGTATAGGAATGCGACATATTCATTTAAGAAACATTAAAACACATGAGCAATTTACATTGCGGCCATTTCCAATAATTTTTAGCATTATGACCCGACTATATATGATATACTTAGATTAATATGAATTCATTGTACAACGATTGTGAAGAAATTAATTTACATTATTATGCCTGTTACTTTCGACTTCGTCTAGATATTTTCAACAATATATAATGTTATTCATGCAAGAACTAGTTGAACAAGATATTATTTAGATTTTAAGGTCAAATGGTTATATTTGCCAGAAAAAGTCGGGCAACCTACATGATAACAAAACATTATTTACATTTGTAAAGGTTTCGTACCATTTTATTCGACAAAAGAGTTCAATAGCATGCCCTTACTTTTAAAATGTTGATGTAGCGGTACTGTGACGGTGTTCGAAAAAAAAACCCACCGTACTCGTGCTAGGGAGAAGGGATTTTTTTCAATGGACTACACGTTAAATTATTTGGCCAGTAATATCATTCAGTTCGACAAAGAATAATAATGAATATTGGATTGAAAATGGTCCAATGTTGAAAACACTTGTGTTGTATTCAAATATTTTAAATCACAAGTGTATTGTTTCTTGAAATTAATTATACGACTTTAGCTAGAACATTGAGGAACACTACGCAATTTCCGATATTCGTGAAAAAACACTACAAGTGCGAAGTGGTCGCATGTTTTGTGAAGTACTAATCTAAAGTGTTCTAATTCATACATGATAGAAACATATTCACATCTCATATTTTATAAATATACTATCTAATCAATCATAAAACAATATTCAAGATATCCTTGGGACCCCCCCCCCCCCCTTCCCCTGGACACGCAATACAATTCGTGTTTCGCTGATCTGTTGGCTGGGATCAGATCATCCATTTAGGGATTTAGATATGTTACCCCAGCCACCAGGCTGAATGTTTAACCGTCACCAGACACTCTGCCATGAATGTGAGAGAGTTTAAAGCTATTTCTTATTTTCCTGTGTAACTATATTGATGTTTGATTAAATTTACGCCGTCGTGTTACTGAGTAACAATTTGAAATTGGGCCAAAATCATCAAGCTAGAGCTTTGCATAATCTTTTTCAAACTTCTGGGAGATTTCTGCCCTTGAAAGTATTTGCTCGCAGCCCGCCTCAAAGTTACACTTCGTTCAGTATTTAAAGCTTTCGGATACACTTCTTTGTTAATTTGAGATCTTAATGACGCTACATTGTACTTCTAAGTAAATAGATGCTCAAAGTAACTAGATGCTCTGGGTGTTCACTGGGTGACAAAGGCTACCCAGTATTGGTTGTTTCTTTTTTCTGAAAAGATGTTTCTAGTGAATTGCCAAGTTGCAGTGGTTTTGACGCCACAGAACCAGCACAGCTCCATGACAGATATATATGTTTTCGTCATTGATGTCAGTACTGCTGTATTGGTGGCCTCACAATTTCTGTGTGGAAATGTCATCTGATACACTCATAACGGCGTATTTCTAGCATAGCTTTCATAAGTGCATGGCCATTTTCTGTCATTTTCAGATACACTGTGTTGTGTGTGGATAAGAAATGCAGAGTGGTACCACCAATCACCTAAGCCACCATTCCCCTAACAGACAAAAGGCTCATGGGGACAGTTCCTGCAGTTTACAGCAAATTGTAGCCCTACAAACTTCAGGTAAGTGATAAATCTGGGCTTCAAGATATCTCTGTACTCACTTTAAGTTTATACTTCATTTGAACAAAACTTACAATTTCAGCATCAAAATCCAGGTTTAGATCCCAGACCGAACCTTGTCTCCTTTATTAAACTTCATTTCAGATAATCTATAAGCCACATACATGTTCACTACTTATGGCGGATAAGAACTTTCGCAAATTGATTATAAATGCGTTTTCCCAGATATACACCCTCCTCTTGCAGATACTGCCAAGCTTGGGTGCACTGGGCCGGTTATCCAGCCGTGTGGAATCAACATCTCCAGCTGAACTTGGGCCGGGAATTATATAAGAATCCTTAGCAGCATGGTGAGCTTTTGTGTATTTATTTCCAGGCTCGTATACCCGTCCAGACTTCTGCGTTTAAGCTTTCCTTTCGTCATTTTTTTAAATAAGGTATCTCAAGTCTTTCAATGAAATCACAACTTTGGAGGCTAGATTTAAATTAAGGAACCATTATGTGTAGAAAGCCTTTTGGGTGATTTAAAATCAAATTAGTAAACAGGATTCTCATGGTTCATGGTTTATAATTGGCCTTGTGGACCTTTCATTCTTTACTTTGGTAAGAGCCGCTTAGGTATGTAAGAAGGGGGGAGGGGGGGGGGGGGGGGGGGTACAGATGTGATAGTAAACAGTGTTTAATAAGGTATATTTGTTTTTATTTTATCACCATTTTGAAGGTAATGATTGTGTTATCAGGGATAAGTAACAAGTTTAACATAAACACTGTAACATGTTCTTTATTTCAAATAAAGCTATAAATTATCTCTGGAGAATTTAGTCTGATCTCCATTTCTCAGAAAATGTAGCTGTCTAAGTGCCTATTCCATCAATGAGTATCACTGTCTTTAAATTGCTGTTGTGGTACAGTTTAAATGGCAAAAGTTTTATGGCCCTGCTTGTTTGCAACTCCTCATTCATTTTTGTACAGCGAGAAAAGTAAGGGAATTCTAGAGATTTACTAGAATTATGGATTGTTTTTACTAGAATTATGAATTGTTTTTCTTGAGTTACACAGTACATAAGGAGGAATTAGTGTGTACACAACTCCTCATTTTATTCCTGTTTATTATTTATATATGTAACATAGATGTGTACAAGACCTACGGTACTGTAGAAACATGACATAAAAGAGCTCACTTTGATTAATTTCCTCAAAAAAAGATATCTTTACTGTTAAAGTAAGAACTTTTACTGCATAGTAAGTAATGTCTTCTGCTCATCTTTATGACATCATTACATGGAATGATGTCAACTTCCCAAGACACATTTCCACATGGCGCAGCTCATTTATATATATTGCTGATGGATTGTTTAGAATGGGACAGTTTTAATTGGACATAATGTTTTAATCGCCATTTTACAGAGTGCCAGCCAGTCATTGCTGTTCTTTGCATTCTCGACTTTCCAATAGACCATAATCCTTTGCGGCATGGTGACTTCCGGTTTATTTCCGGGTTATGACGGATTACAGTAACAGCGATAAATACGGACAAATTATCATTCCAGGTTTGTTATAATTCATTTATTTTTATTAGATTTGTCATTTTAATGAGTTTATATTACATTATTGTGATATTATTTGAATGTCATGAGCTATAAATCGCTTGACTGTTTACTTGGACAGTTAGTTCTGGTGGGTGGGGTAGATGGTTCAGAAAAGACTGCAGTTACTATTCTTATTGGAGTATTATAAACAACAAATTCTCATCAATTCTAAAACATTTGTTTTGAAAATTAACACAAATAATACATTAGTCTGTTTTACTATCTGACATTCATAATCTAATGAGGAATCTGTATGTACATTACCAGGTATAACTAATAGTCTTATGAATGAACATAAATAAATCATCATCAATATAAATTATGATATTTATACTGCTGTGTGTATTTTATTACTATGTAATAAACATTTTACTTAGAGTAATTATGACATGCTGTCACCTGTGTAGTCTTCTGAATGATTTGTTATTTTCAAATATTATGATGGCCACCGGACTAGTCGCATACCCCCAGGGCTGGAATTAAATCGGGCTCCAGATTGTCTTAAAACCCATCCATAAATAAGTCTGAGAGTAACTTACTTTTTTATAAAAATATGTTTTTTATGTTCCATTCCTTTCTTTACAGATATGATTCAAATATGCTGATGTTACCTTCTGAGATCATTACTTTCAATGAAGAACATCACTACAATTGGTTGGGCTGCTAGATTGGTAGCAACGTGATGGACAGCTAGTACCTGACATGCTATTGTTGGTTTGGCATCTATTGCTTACTGGGCCGCTATATTGGATGGACCATACGTGTTGGTTGAACAATTATAAATGGTTGGACTGGAAGTGTTGGTTGGACCACCAGTGTTGTTTGGACTGCTTGTTGGACAGAATGTGTGATAGACAACTAGTGTTATTTGAATCACTGTTGGGTCATATTGGTTTGATTCCCATTGCTAGTACTTGTTGGATCTCTTTTGTTGGTTGAACTGTTGTTTTTTGACTGTTATTATTGATATTCATACATGTATAATATGTTAAGTGCTTAGTATTCAACACTTATTATTATTATTGTTATCATAAGAAATATTATTATTCAAAAATCATATAAATATATAAAATTAAATATTTTTTATGTCCTTGTACTTTAGTTATGTTTTACATTTACAATGTGCATCATAATGTCTTATTATATGAACAACTCTTTTTATAGATATTTAAATAAACATTAATTCTGTTTAACCATTTTTTGTTTCTTTTGCTACAATTTGTATGATAGTGTCAGACATTTTCTACAGAAATGATAAATTTGTCATAAAAAAGCACAGCAAAAAAATCAGAGCTCATGGTAACTTCTTTAAATGCTGATTCTCATCAAAATGAATAAGTTGAATTGCATCATTGAATGTATGATTCTTCATTTAATTTGATGAGATCTCCTGCCAATTGACCTTTAGGGACATGCACCTTTAAAACTGCAATCTTTCAGATTAACTGATTTTGATATCATTGCCTTCAATTCAGTCAGTCATATAAGATGATTCACAAAATAACAGATCTCAGTTGTTTGAAACACTGTCAAAAGACTCCATTTTCTTAAAGCGTTAGAAACGCTTTTTAACCATAAATATATCCATTTTCAAACAAAGATACGTACAAATATTATCTGATCTTCTATCAGCAATCTTTTATCACAGGTTTTCAGACATTTTTTTGTCAAAACGGTCAAGATAATTCTGTAAAAAATGTATTCTAATCTTCCATCAGCAATCTTATATCACTGGTTTTCAGACATTTTTTTGTCAAAATAGTCAGTCTGAGAATGCAGCTTTAAACTTGAGCACTGTATTTACAATGATGAACAATTATAGTTATGAAAATTAAAATACATAGGAGCAGATGTATTGAATCATTCAAGTCTTGAAATATTATGTATGATCTTGCTGGACATGAGCCTATTGTTTCTGGAAATTTGCATGTGTACCAAGTTTCATTTAAATCTCAAGGCTGTTTGAATTTGGGCCAAGAAAATATTCGGCCTACAGTACTGCGCTAACGACACCTAGGCTTATTGACTATAACAATACTAAAGTAACATGATAGGAAAAAGCTCGAACCAAGGGCTGCCAGAAAAAGCACGGTGCTCCTACAAACTAAGTTAACCGGGTGGCTAGTTATTGCCCACAAACGTTAACTCGATTTTATGTCTTTTTAATATTAACCATGGGAGTTTACACAGTCATTGGAATAAAAAGATCATAGACAATCATATTAATAACAACGGTATTTTTTATAATTTAATAATAACATTAAACATGATATAATTCAATAACAATAAATTGTCCTTGGTATGCAATAATCCCTTTAAAGGTTCATTTGCCAAGGGTTAAAAAACCACATCTTGCTTCTTTTTGAAAAATCTCTTGTTCGACTGTTATCGGCTATAAAGTGTTGTTTCACATCCTGTGTCATAATTTTAAGTTCTAAATGTCTACTTTTTGTACCAAACATTTAAATTTATGTCACTTGTGTGCATTTCTTTAGTCCTTGCAGTCAAGGAAAGTTTTCATTCATATTGACACACTTCATTTATTTTATCTCTGTTCTTGAACCGATTCCGTCTCTTGTGTTTTGCACAATTTTTTCTTGTAAAACCATTGATATAGCAGGTGCTATCAGATCAATGGTATCAACTGCCTACTCCTGTTGAGCATCGACTTGGCGGAATCAAACATCCAGAATGGACAACTCTGAAATAAAATAAATAGTTTTATCATCATCCAACTTAGCCAGAAAAAATAAAAATATAAAAGACTCTTAACTGTTAAAGCTGCACTCTCACAGATATACCGTTTTGACATTTTTTTTTATTTGTTGTCTTGGAAAGAGGCAATTTCTGCGTAAATATCTGCAAACCAGTGTTATAAGCCTGCTGACAAAAAAAAATCAGATCACCGATTTTCATATCTCCATTTAAAAATTATTATTTTATGGCTAATTTTAAAAGCATTACTAACGGTTTAAGAAAAATGCATTAAAAATTATTTTATTTACTTAAAAATGAAAATCTGCAATCCAATGTTTTGTCAGCAGTCTTATATCACTGGTTTTCTTGCACGTTTCCATAAATTGGCAGTTGAAGACAAAAAAAAAAACAGTTGTCAAAATGTTTAATCTGTGAGAGTGCAGCTTTAATATCAGTCAGATATTTAAATAGTTACAATTTACTAATACAATATTAATAAGCTGTTATTTTAAGACCTGCATATTTGTTTACATACAGCACAGCAGTCAGTATTTAAATGCCCTTCTTAATCACATTTAAGCTTCATTTACTTGACTGTTTTGAAGTTGCAGATTTTAACAATTTCACACTAATTGCAACATATCATTCATTTAATTTAATAACAAACTCAAACTTCATAACAACCAATATGTATTTGAAGTCTTTGAGAACTACTATGAAAGTCTTTACCATTATATTTGTTATTTTACCCCACCCACTTAAATGTGTACTGAAGTTGGGTATAAACGTCGAAAACTTCATTGACATTTACAAAAAACGGTAGATATTTATAGAAGAATGTATAACCTGATGTTCCTAACATGTTTTACGTACCTATCTATCTATTTTGCCAATTATGCTCTTCCTTTCACTCGTATCGATAACTAGGAAATTGAATGCGGAAATAAACCGGAAGTCACCTTTGTCGCAAAGCATTATGGGCTTCTGGAATAAGGCGAAGGAGGACAGTCCTGCCAACATAATAGTTTGTTCAATAACAGGTAAAAAACTGGTCTCACTTTACATTTTCAACCACTGTTCGATCATAACAATTATCAAAGAACCGGCTAGTCTCAATCATGAAGCCGCTCTAATTAGAGTCAATGAACGATATAGATCTGGATACAAGCGTCTAGATGATCGAGACTAAATTGGCAACATGAGAACATTTATTTCCTTTCCTGATTCTTGAAAATTACATGAACAAATGACAATTCTACTACCATTTAAAGCTTGATTAATTTTCGGACAAATGTGTTTGTTTTAATTTGCCTTCCGCTTAAAGTGAACGTATATATACTGGGCAAGAAGTGCTGAATTTCATCGTGAATCACAGTGATTATCCAAAGTTTGAATTTGGTTCGGACATGTTTGACGGGAATTCAAAGACATTTTTTGTCAGCCGTCTTATATCACAGGTTTCCATGCATTTTGCATACATTGGTTCATTCCAAGATAAAAATTATAACCTTTTTCAAAACGTTCAATCTGTGAGAGTGCAGCTTTAATAGACCTGTAAAGACTTGTCGATGTGAAACTTAACTCTCAATCAAACTATGGTAAAAGATCAAATGCGGGGCTCCGTGTGCGGCATAGACTGCTAATTTTTATTTAATATGATGAAGAGCTAGTTAAGTTATCTTTTTTAAAAGTCTTCATTTGAAGAAAAAAAATGTTTCAATACCCTGTATGAATTTTCTTCACCGGATAAAAAGTAAAAGTAAAAGTCACTGATTATTATTATTGTGATTATTATTAATAAACTTTTACTATTTCAGGAGACAAACAGAAACACAGAGGTGCTATACATTCCGATGGAAAATACAACAAAAGAAGAATTTTAAGAAAGGTAATAACTGAGCAACTAAGAACATGCATGTTGCACTGGTCAGAGTGTAAGACCCATCTCGCTTCATAAGAATTGATAATCATCAATGTATTAAATCAAGAAATTGAAACGTAAGTGTCTTGTCTTTTGCAGTGTTTTTGAAATAGAATATAATTTAAAAAAAAACTAAATTATTTTTTAATATGATTGTGAATGTGTGATGTTTTCTTCCGATCATTCTCTCTCAAAAACCAGATACAAAAAACATATTTGTAGATTTTTATACGCCCGAAGGGTCGTATTATGTTATGGCCTCCATCGTCTGTCCGTCTGTCTGTCCGTCCGTCCGTCTGTCCGTCCGTTAGCAATTCCGTGTCCGGGCCATAACTTGGTAACTAATAAAGCAATTTTCAAATAACTTTATACAAATCATCACTACATTAAAAGGGTGTGTCGCGCGCAATTTCCAGGTCCATACCTCAAAGACTAGAATCACCATGGGGGGGCGTTAGCAATTCTGTGTCCGGGCCACATCTTTGTTACTCGTCCGTTAGCAATTCCGTGTCCGGGCCATAACTTGGTAACTAATAAAGCAATTTGCAAATAACTTTATACAAAACATCACTACATTAAAAGGACCTCGAGCCGAATCTTCTTCGGGCGTATAATGCTCCGTTTCGCGGTGCTCTTGTTTTGTTTTACTTGTAAATATAGTTTTAAGTTTGTATTTTAGGCAAAGCCTTTTATTCTGCTCAATACAAACTTAAATATTGTAAGAGTTATGGCCCTTTGTAATTTTTAAACAAATACATTTTATTTCATGTTTTTGTAAGCCCATTATTTAGGGACTTTTAATATTTTCACCAGCAGCATTATAAAGTCAGACCAAAAGTGTCCAGTTAGTGTCCAAACAATAACTAAGTTAGAATCCTTTCTCAAATCAGGTGAGCGATATAGGGCCATCTCTGTGTTTGTCTGACAAAAAAACAATAATCAATCTTTGAGTTAAATTGACAAAATATTGTTGTAGAATGTTTTGTGAAGACATACTATTGGATTACTTTTGTGTCAATAGGATTAAGGTTTCTGCACATAAAAATTATTTAGAATAGCATTTGGGTCAGTCGGTTCACGTTCAATATTACTGATAGTATAAGTGGAAGCAGTGACTTAAAATTAATTACCAAACAGTTTCTGCTCAATTGCTTTGAGTTAACATACGAGTTATGAAACTTGGAATACTAGTTCTTGGTGGCATAAATGAAAGACCTTGTTTTGTCACATTGACTTGTAATCAAGCACTAACTTCCTCTAAAAAAATTTCAGGTGATGGTTGGGCACACACAAGAAGACATAGATCACATGTGTCCAGGCATATGAGTAGACATGAGTTTCACACTCTGCCAAACTTACTTCATCAGAGGAGCAGAAAGCTTCTCAAGATCCCGCAGTGCACACTTAGATATAGTCTTTGACTACAACAAGGGGATGAAAGTACAGAGAGGTCCAATTGAAATCAATTCTGTGCTGCGTCATTTCTTCATTCTGGAAGTCGATGGACATGATTTATCATGGCATCAGGTGTGCAGTTTGTCGACTATCAGCAGTCTTGTTCACCAGTTGTGCAACTTGAGCTGGTAGCTTTATTGCTTGAAGCCACAGCATAAGAGGGGGAAGGTGCAGGCTCATCAAAAAGTCTCAAAAGTTGAAACTAGGAAAAGAAGTTTGTCAAGAGTGTGAATATTTGCTTTGAAAACCATCGTTATGATGATTTGGTTTCCTTTGAAACTTGATACATACTATGTGTATGTTGAATGAATTGAGATGCTTAAATAAAGAACCGCTATTCAAATATCAGGAAACTGCATTTTTCATACTAAAGGGTAAATGATGTCGCCATTTCCTGTATGTATTTAAATGAGATATGTTTCCACAATTAATATTTTTAGGGAATTTTTCTCATCCTAATGAATGAGATTAAATTGTACAGCGTTATATGAGCTTAATATGTGTTTTCTGTTTCTTTAAAATTGGTGAAAAATTGTCAGAAGATAATTAGACCAGTATCCATTACTGCAATTATACAATCAAATATACAGGGACAAACCCACTGGGCATATAATATAATTAAACCCTGTTTAGGGGCATGAGGCAAACAGAGTTACTTTCAAACATTAAAGCTGCACTCTCACATTTTGGACGTTTTGACAACTTTTCTCATTTTATGTCTTGGATTGGAACCATCCAATTTTTGCGAAAAATTAAATGGCAGATTTTTCTATTTAAGTTAAAACATTGATGTTTTATGCACTTTTCTTAAACCGTTAGTAACATTAATTTTTGAACGGAAATATGAAATCTGTGATCTGATCTTTTGTCAGCAATCTTTTATCATTGGTTTGCAGATAATTACGCAAAAAATTGCTCATTCAAAAACAAAAAAAGTTGTGAAAACGGTATATCTGTGGGAGTGCAGCTCTAAATGTTTAATTTCTTGATTTTACTACTGTATTAGAAATTACAGGGGTTGGGGCATATTTTTAGTGTTTTTATTGCTTTTTATTTTCATACAGTCATACTTTATTCCTCAGGGCATAACTTACAAATAGACAAAACTGGAAAATGGTCGTTTCAAAAGGCCAAAGATAATGCAAGTTGAACAATATTGTTCATGGCTTGTATTTTTGGTGTATTTTGTTGCATATGCTATAGAAAAGTTGAAAGTTAAAAATAAATTCATAGTTGAAATGATGGCTTTGAATGGTATTGTCAGATGAGAAACGGCACTTTTAAGAAATAGGTATAATGGTACTTTATTTATTTTGATCAATTTTAGATATTGTATGAAAATTATTATCTTATTTAGTACATGAGACCTTTTAAACAGTTATTGACAATATAACAATGTGTATATGAAGCTTAAAGCTGCACTCTTACAGATTGTCAGTTAAGACACAAAATTGTCTCAAAATCTGCTGATTTGGTTATCATTCCTTTAATTCGGTCATATTAGATAATTCACAATAGAACCCATCAGAAATGTAAAAGTGCCGAAAATTTCATTTACATTAAATTGTTCGTAATGCTTTTAGCCATAAAACATCATTTTTTTAACATAAATATGATAAACTGCTATCTGATCTTTTTTCAGCAGTCTTATATCACTTAAAATTGGGTCTAGACATTTATGCAAAAAAATTATCCATTTATAGACAAACAATAAAAGAGTACCGGTAGTCAAAACGATCAATCGGTGAGATTGCAGCTTTAAATACACCTTTTAAGACCGCTGTAAAATTCCAATGGTTTGCCTAAATCTTTAAAGCTTGCATACTGTTTAATTAACAACCATACTTATTGTTTAAAAGTGTCATGATATCTTTGTACAATGTTTTTATATAATTCATTAAAGAAGTCAAAACAAATTTGTTTATCTTGTAAATTGTTTTCTATTATTTAAATGACCCAGACAAAAATGGGAACGTCAGTGCTAGTTCTTTTACTATTAACATCCCATGAAGTTTCTATTGGTGTAGCAGCAAGGAGGTGTTATATTAAGGATGCATCATTTAAACCAAATTATACATTTGGCACCGTGCACCCCAGTTAAGTCGTGCAGCGTCGGGAACGGGCCAGTATATACACTCCGGTATAGTAGGGGTGGTCACCGAGCCCGAGCCACACTGTCTAAGGGGCACGTGCAATTGGCCATTAATTTGGGGAATTAGCTGGCACAACTGCGAGTTACCGTTTAAGTTCAGATCACGTTTAATGGTTCACTTTGATTAACAACTCAAGTCCAATTAAGATGTTTAAAAGTTGGTTCTTTATTAATTCCACATTTGAGTTGAATAGTTAACAAAGATAAATCCAAAGACTTATTTAACAAGAAACATTCAATAGTCCATGTGATATATTAAGTTATGAAAGTAAGTGAATTAATTATATAGTCACAAAAAAAAGTAGTTCAAAGATATTTCCTTAGTAAAAGAAGAAGTACAAAGTTCCTAGTCTATATGTATATCTAATGTATATATTTCTCCTTCTCCTTAAATGAAAAATGTACATACTTATATACTAACTTAAAGAGTAGAAGTTACCAATCAGAATTAAGTGATAAAAAGATAATGATCGAAGATTTTAGAAAGTGTCACTCAAAAATAATTATTGTCAAAAATAAAATTTACAATTAGATTAAGTCTGAGATAATTGAGAAGTGTCAAAGTCTCAAAGAGTAAGGTTTATGATTATGATCTGAGATAATTAACTGATAATAATTAAGAAGAGGAGGCAGGAAAATCTTATCAGAAATGTCAAAACACTCAATTGCAATTAGAATGACTGACAAAAGTCTCTAGGAAATTATGAAAGTAAATATCATAGAAAAATAAGATGTAACCAAAAAAAAGAACAATAAATTTTCTAACAGAATTTGAAAGAGAAAGTCACATGGTGACACATTCATATGCACAACATACAGGCGTGTAGCCGCCTATACGTGAATACGCGGCTGAATCCACATGATTCTGACAAAAAAATCAACCAAAGTTGCAGTATGCGAACTTGACTACATGAATCTAAAACTGGTTATTTTCCAGTACTAAATAATGCACATCGGAACGCCCAGAATGCACTAGATTGCACCATGGTTTTCAAAATTTTCAAGTTTGCCCCGAACCCCCAGCACATTTATGAATCCTCATGAATAGAGGGGTAGCTACGCCCCTGACATAATTGAAACCACAGTGTGGCTAAACAACACTTGTATGTTTATCCTACGCAGTGATCTCCCATGGAAATGCAATCGTCGAAGAATCTGAAGGGGATGTTTATATGGACTACATTTGAAATGCACCAAGTGTTTAAAAAAGTTGATTTCAGTCACGAAGAGAATCAACCATACCCCACACTTGTTGGAGTAAGATGAAATGTCCACTTTCCGCGAGAAAGAAAGTACATTGAAAATGTTCATTTGATTCAAGTGACTATTTTTTATAAATATGTTACAAAACATAAAATACGTTATTTTTTTTTTATAATTGTTTACCCATGTTGAATTTTATTTGGCAAATTTATAAGAGATTTATATACAAGGGCATAGCCAGAAGTTCGTGGAAAAGCTTGATAAAATGAAAACAATATGCAGCATATCTTTTAAACTTTCATACAATAATAATCAGGTAATTTGAAATTAAGAATGCGAGATTCATCGTAAAGCATGTTATAACGACAACGTAGTGACCACTATGGAAACAGGTGGTCGCGCATTCCTCCGCAGTTGCTAAAATAACCCATGACAATATCTTGTTTTGTTGACCACTCACATTGAAACCAATAAAACGGCGCGAAGGTTTGCACATTTGACGTGACGTTAATAACGTGTGATGAAGTGAAGTTTTAAGTCAGTGCGTTTGTTTGTTTATTTCAAAGGAAACATTTTAGCTTGAACGGAATAGTTAAATTTTGTTTAAAATGACGCCAGAAGACAGATTGATAAAACGGGCAGTGATACAGTTCTGTGTAAACCTAGGGAAAACTCCATCGCAAACACTTAAACTGATGAATGAAGCATCGAGTGAAACTCAAGTGAAGCGAATGCTCGTTTACAAGTGGCACAAGCGGTTCAGTGAGGGGCGGGAAAGCATTTGTGACGACGTGAGGTCTGGGCGACCGGTTTCACAAACTACAGTGTGTGACGTCGAGGCCGTGAAAAACATCGTTGACGCTGATCGTCGAGTCACTCTTTATGAAATATGCAAGATGTTGGACATGAGTTATGGGTCGGTACGGAGGATAATGAAAGACAGTTTGAAAATGAGTCGAGTGAGTGCGCGTTGGGTTCCACGGCTGCTGACAGAAGATGAGATGAGCAAAAGAGTACGGGAATCACGCCGATCCTTAGCTCGGTACTAAAAGGAAGGAAACCGTTTTCTTGAGAAAATAGTCACTTGCGATGAAACCTGACTGTTTTATTTCGACCCTGAGACAAAACAGCAAAGCAGTCATTGGAAGACTACCAGTTCCCCGCCTCCGAAGAAGGCACGACCATCCTGCTCGATAGGAAAGTATATGTTCATTTTCTTCTTTGATGTGCACGGTGTTATCCTACTCCATGCAGTTCCGCAGAGCCAATCTGTGACGGGTGCTTCCTACTAAAAGGTAAAGTGATATATAACAAAATTCATTTTTATCAATATTTAGGACTTGATAAAATCTGCATAAAACAATGTTTTAAAAAGTTTATGATTAAAAATATGGGATTGAATAAGTGTTAGTTTTAATTATATTTGATGAAGTACGCAAAACGCGACAAATGTTATAAGCCTCAGTTATGTTCTCCATTTAAGGTTTTGAGGCGTGACTTGTAGAGGGCGATGGCATTTAAGAGACCACTGGCGTTGCATGATGGGTGGATTCTTCACCAGGAAAATGCATCAGCGCATAGATCGGAGGAGGCACCGACTACCGCGACAATCCAGCTTGAAGCGGAGATCCTTCCCCAGCCCCCCCCCCCCCCCCCCCTTTTTCGCCAGACCTACCACCATGCGATTTTGCCCTATTTCCGAAACTTAAATGTGAACTAAAGGTAAACGCTTCAATGACTTTCAGGCACTACAGAGTGAAGCTCAGACACGCCTGTATTTTTACAAGTCAGAGTGGTTCAGTGACATTTAGCGGCAGTGGGTAGAGAGACTTCGACGTTGTATTGCGGCGAACGGCTCTTACTTTGATAAGTTATGACGTTGACGTCAGATTCTGACGTTCGAACTGCGCGGGCTATACTGATCTCATGTTAATGAAAAAGCTGTAGTTTCCTTTATATTTTATGTATCAGTTTGAAGTTTTCTATGTCATTTACAGCTGAAATAGATTTTATAGCGAACTGACGTTCGTTGAAAAATATTAAAATGTGTTGATTGTATTAAGGAATTCCACGAACTTCTGGCTATACCCTCGTATTAAGAAACTCGGAAAGTATGTGAATGGTTTGGACCGGCTTCCTCAGCCGCTAAAGAGGATATGATTATGACATACTTTTTTTAATCTTTCGAACATGAGTTTTTGAGTGAATATAAGCGAAGCGTTAAGGGTTTTAAAAATGCATCTTTTACTTGGATTTTATAGATTGTTATTACGAAATAAAGTATGGCGTATCAAACGAAGTGTTAAAGCTAAGCTATTGATGGCTGAAACCCTTCAATAAATGTTGATATGTGCTAACGTATAGTCTTTGAAGTCCAATATTTGGAAATGCGTTACTAACCCGATTCAACAAAAGGCTGTTGCACAATCAGTTGATTGACATAATCACGTGATAAACCAATAACTTCCATTAAGGTTAAAATATTCAACACCTTAGTATGAGTCCCTGTGGGCGAGTGGATAAGAGATCCGTTTTTTTATTCTATGTGTTATCTGCACCCCTATGTGCTTGCTCCCAACTTGAACAAGATTAATTTTTAATACTTCAATCGTTTTTTAAAAATGCAATTGAAGTAAGAAAATCAACCTGGTTACTATTATTTCTGCAATTTCAGTACCAAGGAGTAAAATAAATATACATGTAAGTGTTTTCAGATGCATTACGAGAAAAAATATGTTTGGTGCCAAAACATGAGAGAGTCTCTTTAACGGAAAAGTTTTGGCAGTTACTCAGTCAGTCAGATGGTGATAAATACAATGCATAGCATCATCGCTCTGGAGTACGAGAACGTTGTATACAGAGCATTTTTTTACTGAACATGCGTCTGTTTATGTTGATGACATAAAAGGTTTAAACTGTTTAAAGGAACAATAACATTATGAAACAACAAATCTGATTACAGATATCAGTGGCAGATCCTGGAATTGACTTAAGAAGGGGTACGTGAAACTCATGGGCTTAATCTTTCCACATCCGTCCCTCCCTCAGAACAGAAATTGAATGGCTTAAAATGTTGGACCGGGGTGGGGGTTAGACTCCCCCAATTTATAGTCCGAAATAGTGCATTTTTATCTTAATATTGTATTTTTCCCGATATTGACTGAGAACATATTATAAACGGACGATTCAAAGGGGTGGGGGACGGCGCGCGCGCTGGGACCGATTCCCCCCACCCCAACCCGCCCCCTGAATCTGCAATTGAGTACATGCATTAAAACCGTCTCCGTAGCCTATTGGTTAAGGCGTTCTATACCCTTCATTAAATTGACTTAATACTTCACACAATTGTTCAGGACCATAAGCCAATGAGGTTACATAACTCCATATCCTTAATACAAGTTATGGCCCCTGATTGACTTAGGTTAAACTTTTAGGCAAGTAAAATTTAAGGGGAAGTTGGAATTTAATAAAAACAACTTCCATGGGTCACAATGAACCCAATGAACAATGTTCTTTAATCATGAGCTATATAACTGTTCAAGCGTTAACAGACACATTCGTGTGCAGACGAAACTTTTATTGTTTTTATAAGCACAGAACTTGTATTTAGCATTGACAGTTTCTATATAATTCAACTGAAAGTTCTATTTAACCATAATATATCAAATATTAAGTCACCATTCACTAGCGGATTGAGAAGGGGTGCAGTTGGCGTGCGCTCCCTCTAAAATCGTCCAAGTTTACTTTTTGTGTCAATATATGAGAAGAAAATAATAAAATATACACATATAAATGCATCATTTCCGACTACAAATTGTTAAAAATTACTTGATTGAGTAACCCTCAATCCTCCTGCAAACGCCCCTAAGTAACGCCCCCTTCTAACGAGAATTCCTGGATCCGCCCCTGGTCATTATATATTTTGTTTATCAAACGGTACAGAGACCAAGTGACTGAATCTGACTTACATTTAATGAATGAGATGGTCTGTAAAAGATTTCCGATGAATATCCTATGAAATTTGCAGTCCTCCCGTTTCGACTGGTCATTGTTTGTGGATTTATTATAGTACACAATTATAAAAAATACTATTACCAAGTTGTCTCTTAAGGTTACGGGAGCCTATACTGTCAAAAGTTAAATATATATAATTTGTCCCCCTAATGCCATAAAATATGGATGGTCCCCTTAATGCCTCAAAAATAATATTATATATACACTGGTCTCCATAAACCCTTCTACATATATACCTGTCCCCTTAAAACCTGCAACATACTTACAAATTATTAAGGAGACCCCAAATTACGTATATTTTTTGTTAATTAATTTAAGAAGCCTAAATTTTGTACTCATAATAAATGATCATTTCAATACTAAATTATCAACAAAAAAGCAAAATAAAGTATAAAACAAAAAATAAACAGCATCCGGATTAAGTTTGCAAATCCGGAATTTTTGCAAACTTATTTTTTTTATTTTTCACCCAGTTTTTTACTTTTGTATTTTTAAAATGTGTTAGGTAATACTAATAAGAGATATTTTTTGTTTCCTGAAATTTAATTTAGAAATATATTTTTTGGCATTTAAAGTCAACTTTTCCAATGGGAGTCCCATTGGAAAATGGCCTTCCCATTGGAAAAATGGTTTTTCCAATTGGAAAATCAGCCCAACATTTTTTGTTGGAAAATTCTCCCACATTTTCAAAAAAGGAATTAGTGATTAATAACAATCATTATCATTAATGGTTATAATGTTATCTAGAAAAAGTGCGTTTATAGTACTTTTTATCATTTTTTGTAAAAAAAAATCCCGTCGACCATTTTTTCCAATTGGATATTTCCCACAATTCAATATGGGAAAAGTCAGGAAATTGGAAAACTCCAATTGGAACATTGTCCCATTGGAATCTTCCAATTGGTAACATTGGCAATGGGCTTAATCCAATTGGAGGTTCTGGCAATAAATTTTAATGGGAAAGTATTTCAACTTTCCTAAATCTCTTAAAAGAACACCTATTTATTTATTTAGGAATATATTTGAAGTTTTGTTTTATTGTTTACCTGTGTCCTGACATTGTATCCATCCAATTCCAAGCTAATACTTCTGTGCTGATATCTTAGCGATAAGATTTAAGCATCTTTTAATGAATTTGAATGCAATAAATCATATCAAAAATTACCTGAAGTATTCTTACTCAACCAGTGACACAAATTCCATTTTTTAAATATCTTTACACTAGTTTCATCTCCTCAGACGCCATTTTTAATCGATTAAGTTGTGGTTACAAACGACTAAGAACTTATTCATTTTTCAAAGCTATACTCACTTTTACTCTTGAAAATGTTATTTCGGTTTTCAGTACCTTTACACAGAAAATGCACCATTTTCTTGATTTTTAATGAAGATGTAATTAATTGATGGAAATCCATATGAAATGTTTTACCTAAGATAATAGTTTATTTCATACACACTGTTCTGCAGGGGAGCAGGACCTTTCACCCCCAAGAGGCTTTTTAACCCTTCTAAAAAAGAACACTTTTCAGTTTTCAACCCTTAGACTTTTAAACCCCTATTTCAAAGACTTTTCAACCCCTACCTGTTTGGACTTTTTAACTCCTATAACAAAGACTTTTCAACCACTAGTTGAATTATTTTAATAACCATATTAAAGACTTTTTAACTCCTAAACCAAAGACTTTCCAACCCCTATTATTTGGTTTTGAGCTGGTGGTGGTGGTGTTAGTAGTTTATACTCCGGGTCCCGGCGTGAGCACATTGAAGGGTCCCAGAGTGACAGTTCAACCACCGCACACCTGGGCGGTGAACCAGTACTAGGTGCCTTCACTTCTGCAAGGAACTGACAACTTCTGTACATGCCAGGAGCAGTGGTACAGTGCGAATGGTCGTAGAAAGGATTTCATAACCAATCACAACAGAAGTGACCTGGTCCGCCCGGGAATCGAACCTGGGTTGTCCGATTAACAGTCCAACGCTCTACCGACTGAGCTAACCGGGCGGACTTTTGAGCTGGTCCAAGCTAAACACCATTAAAAATGCTGCAAGGCATTTTAGAATGTTAACATGCATCATGTGCCAATGCCTTCCTCAAACAGTAATACTAGTATATGTTTTAGAAAAAAATATCGAACTGTACAAACATGTAAAGCTGGTGAATTTTGCATTACAAAATAAACGCTATTGGTAATTAATGCCATGTTGTCACTTTACTACATACCCGGTAGTAGTATATAAGCCAGTCATCCTACAAGATAGCAGTGAAGCAAAAATACACATATGATGATTACTTGTAAATCATCTTGTATATGTGGAAAAACTGAACTTGTTATCTAGCTGATTGTAAAAACACTTTGTCATTCTTAAAGGGACTCGTACCTCATTGGCACCAAATAATCATTTTCCAGGTAATGTGTCTGAAATAATTAGTTAACTCTTTGATACTGAAATTGCAGAACAAAATACAATGAAAGTATGAAAATAAAGTCTTGTTTTAATCAGGGGTGAACCTACGCTTTTTACGTCATGGACAAATAAATAGCATAACCACTCAGCAAAAGGGACTCATACATAATTTATGGATATTTTGATCATGCATACCTTGGAAGCAACACCTTTTATTTCGTATTTAAAACAAATTTGCTAAAGAACCACATTTTACAAACTACGAGCTATAACTTATACAATAAACTCATACCTGGTTGAGCATTTTTGATGTAGAAATGAGGCACCCAAAATGCCAACAAGTACATATATGCATGCATAAATATTGAAGCAATGGTTAACATCGTCGCTTAAGTATATCCCTCACGCATCAAAATTAATTTTGCAATTGCACTAGTGGCCAGAAGGAGGGGGGGTGACCCCCCCCCCCCCCCAACCACAACGTACCGATGTCGTCCAAGTTAACTTTTCGTTTCGAGGCAGGGGATACAGGGTCATCCAGAAGAACTGGAAAAAAGGTTGTGAAATTGCGTAAATTTGTTTATTTTTTGTTTAGTGACACTGTTATTCAAAATCAATACATACACATATATAACAAACATCAATTGTGACTGATAAACCTTTAACTACATACTAAATAATGCATTTATTGAAAATATTTATTACTGATAACAAGATTGTAACCGTGTTTTTAATAGCAGAAAGCGCAAAAAATATTAAATGATTGGTAAATGCTAAAAGATTTATTGTGGTCTACTATAGTCGCATAAGGTAGAAATACCGTGTGTAATGCTCATTTCTTTCAAATTTAACTCGATATCCTTCATGAGAACCATTGTTTTCGACATTTATTCATTCTTTTAGGAATATTGAAACAACATTATTAATTGTGGTAAACCTTATCTGGCAGTACTTAAGAGTGCATCTTTGACTTTATTACTCGAGTGAATGCACCTTCAAACCGGTTTAACTCCAACATGTCACAGTAATCAATACCATCTGTGTTAAGATGTCGGGAATGTGTTAGACGAATGATTTTGTTTTATGGAGCTTTGAAGAGCGATGAATGGCACTTAAGTGGTGCCAAATGGATATCTCAAACACCCATTGGTAAGTCATTTATTTTTTTTCCATTTAATTTTTTGTCTTGATTTTTGAATATATAAACAGTCAATAAGTAGGACATCTCGTAAAGAACGTTCACTTGAAACAGTCCTCTTCTTAAAGTTATCCACACTTCGACAGGGAGTGGGGCTACTCTGCCTAAATAGCCGTCAACGAGTATTTTAAGAAATATCAAAATAATAAAAAATGGTGTCCCAGTGGTTGCACCAGTCAATTGTAACCATGCCCCCCCCCATAGTCCACCTAAATGACCGTCAATGGGTCTTTTGACGATTTTAAGACTATGGCAGTTACAGGGATACACATGAAATGTCAAAATAATAAAAAAAGTATCCCTAGTTGCTCATTATTGTAGCTACCCCCCCCCCAGTCTAAAAATATAGACGTGTAATACATTCTTCCAATCCTTACTGGTTGACGGTACATTTCCTAACAGGGCACAAATCCTGAACACCGGCTAAAACACACGTTTGTTTACCGTGATCGATTATTCGATGATCTAGATCAATACAGAGGCTTGCCTTGGTCACACTTGCGAAGTTTCATCTTGTTTTGTTAAGCATTTTTCTAAAAAATGCCATTTATTTAATATAGCATACTTTTTAATTATAATTGTATGACCATGTATTTTCGCTTTTCAAGTGGTCGGTATTTGTGCCCTCCATAGCGTATTTTGAAGGGTGATTTACTATCCATAAAATTGAACGATTTTCGACATAATATTGACGAGATCGTGAATCTGTACTTTGACAGCTGTTTTCACATGAACCAAAGATGTTTCATACGAAAGTTTAACTTACTACAACATAAACTCTCCAAGATAATTGTAAAAAACATCAGAAAGTGTTCGGATTTGTGACCTTAGCCAGTAACGTCTAAACGGGTTTGTGCAAAAACCGGGGGTGTTTTGAAAAATATTGAAATTGTATTAAGTGAAGTATTTTATGGTTTAAATTGATCATAAAGGTTTATATTCATACTTTACCATGTAAGTGAAAAGTTATTTTGCATTAAAACACATTATTTACCTTTCCAATAAAACAAAAGTTGACTGACACAGACAACAATTATGCCAAGCGGAACAACTCGACCCAATCGTAATAACTCGGCCACCACTGACAAGCTTCTAGATAGACCTCGTAAATACAATCGTAACAACTCAGCCATGGCCGAAATGTTCCAATTGTTTAAAAATTGTGCCCTGAAGCCTTGCAGGTGCCCTTCATGTATATATCGCTATGTTTTGACAGCAAGAAATGAAAAATAAACGTCAAACTCATAATTATTCATAGGATATGACATTTTTATGTATGGAACTGATATAAAATTACATAATCTGGTAATATTTCTTGTTTTATGATATTTTTGAGATGTTAAATGCTTTAACCCAGAATCCCGATCGGAATAACTACCCACTTTTGATACTAAACAATTTGTATGTGAAGGATTTGCCATATCAAAAAAGATACAAAAATCCGTAAACGTACAATTCTTTGGTCTACTAAGATTTAGCTTGTGAATGTCATTTTACAGCGAAATCAACAATTTAAAAAAATACTCATGACCTGTTCCTTATCAATATGAAATATCTTTAAACTTTTAGGAACATTATGCAAAAAAAAAACAACAGTATGTTTTACCTTCGGTATAAGAAAATAACTATTTTCTAATAAAACTACTGTTGAAAAATGTAAGCTAATGAAATGGAAAATAAAAAGATGCTTCCAAACATGCCATATTTTCTTGAGACCATTCAGGGGGATTAATGTTCAAAAGTCTGAAAATTCAGGGGGATTTTGGTAGTATTCAGGGGGTTTTTTTAGCAGGTCTAATTTGACAAAATTTCAAAGTATTTTAAGACGCAAGTACAAAAAAACAAATTGCCATAATTTTGAAAGACTCCCGAGGGGATTATGTCCAGAATTTAAGGGGATTTGGGTCACATACCAGAGAATTTTCATCATCGCCATGTAGCATTACGGGCATGACACACGTGCCAATTTACCTTGTCTACCCCTTTTTCCAGCACTTCATCTATATTTTAATGAGACACAGCCATATTGCATAATAAAAGCACTCACTTGCAAAATAGAATACTTCACAGAAAAATATGTTTCAGAGACAATTTAATGGGCTTACCTTCCTCTAAAATTGGATACAAAATCTGCTCATTATGATCATAAATGATGACTTTCAGACTAATAGAGAGAATGGAATGATTTATCAATATTTTTCAATTCAATTCCCAAATAGTCAGATTTGTTTGCTTCTGATAAAAAGCAAATGCATAATTTATTGTTTAAGTTCATAAACATATCATCTTTTGGCATTCATCAAAAAATAAAAAAAACATCACCACCATAATATTAAAATAAATAAAACTCATTTCATCCGAATTGTCTACTTTCAGTTTCTCTTCTGGAAGTTCTGTTATTTTCCGATATTTGAGATGAAGGTCATGTCATGTATGTAAACATATTAGTGGGTCATAACAAAGAACAGCATTGTCTATTAGTTATTTTAATCCTTTTCTTTACCAAATAATGTACTGTCACCTTTAAATCATAAATCATTTTGATGACAATGACACATGTTTAAACACTTTAATTTGTTACATCCTCTCTGATTGGATAAAACCTATAGTTTTAACCAATGAAAATCGTCCTTTTATCTGACCAGTCTAATTGACATTTCTTATGCAAATTCTGACAGTTTCAATCAAAACAATGCATGAAATGTGCCCTGCTGACTTATTAAGTGTCACCCAATTGGTGTTGTTAAAACACACCATCAGTTGATAATCCAATTAAGACAAGAAGGGCATTATAACTGCAAACAGGCATATATAATTAAACCCTGTGATAATTTTGCGTAATTTTAAACACACTTTTTTTAATTTCGGGTGATTTTCATCCCCCTCCGGGAGACCGGGGGATGGGTCGAAATTCCGGGGGATTTTTCCCCCTCCGGGGGATATGGCATGTATGTCAGCTTCTGGGTTGCTTTGAAGTTGAACTGCTCACATGAACCCACAAAAGATGTGTAGGTATGTGCTTAACAATAAAGGATAAAACATTAAAATGAAGCATTTCAAGTGGAGGTTTTCATTAGGGTAGTGCTACCTTAAACACACACTTTACAATTATTTTTTTCTCTTTTTTAATCTATTTTCTTTAACCAATGGACTATACAAACAGTAGGGTCAGTCCCAGTATACAGGACAATTATTCAATAAAATGTTTATCCTTTTGATATCATAATTGGTAAAAAAATATCAAAATGTAAAGAAAAAATAACAGAGACCGGGTTCAAACTGTGGTCGCCAAAATTGCAGTCCAGTGTTGTATCCACTGCTATGAAAGTTTACATTTGTTTATTTGATTCAATATATACCTAGCTTGGTAACATTAAGTGATAACATTGACTAGCCAATCACACATAAAAATATTAAAAAAAAATGTTAACCCTTACCATGCGGGGTCCGATTATATTCGGACCGAGTTGTGT
The DNA here is from genome assembly GCF_026914265.1 of Mya arenaria. NCBI lineage: Eukaryota > Metazoa > Mollusca > Bivalvia > Myida > Myidae > Mya > Mya arenaria. Next base: position 62,467,315 of record NC_069134.1, on the reverse strand, counting down.
GTAACCCGATCCATGCTAAGTCCGGATATTTTCGGACCGGGATATTTACCATGGGATGTTCAACAAATCCACTTCAAATTCTAATCTTGCAGCAAATTACCACATCAGTACATACAAATCACATAGCAAAATAATAAATCTAGCATGTGACTTAATTTTATGTACCAATAATAGTAAACTGACAGAGAAATCCATAATTATGTATCGGATATTTTTATTTTCTCCCAACTCCGCCATTTTGAGTATGCGTTCACAGGGCATCTATACTTCATGCTTGTTTATTTTTCATTTTAAAGACTATTCCTTGATTACAACAAAAAATCTCACTTAAAGTGAAATGTCAAGTTCATTACAAATTGTAATGGACGTATTCAAAATAGTTTTCCGTATTGTTTTATCTAAATGTTATGCAGTTACAAATCCCGGCATCAGTAAATGTCAATGACACTTGTATGTGTTCAACTCTTTCATTGTTTTTACACTATATTAACTCAAACATTAATAAACATGTAATTTAGAATAAACACAAGCTTTACATTGACTCAATGACAAGTATTTCCAAACCATTCTGTGATTCATAAGAAGTTTCCGTTTCCGCCTATGGCCCGTAAGGGCCTTAAAGGCAGGCGTAGCCACGCTATAGGCGGAAACGGAAACTCCCGGAAAAGAAGGTCCGTCATTTCCATAAATTTGGGTGTGTAGTCAAGGAACTATTTTTATTTGTTATTGTATTCTTACGCCCGTCTCTATGGACTCATTTCTCTATCTCGGATGAATTTCGGTGTTAACTTACCTACTTTAGTGACGTTTCATCCTTTTTCTCCTCATTCTTTGACTAACCCTTAAAGAGAGCAGTCATGCCGGAATATACTAATAGCAAGTTTGACTTTATCAAGCAAAAGGTAGAAGAGGGTACTTACCGTGGTACTTTACCTGTGTTGTGGTTCAGACGAAAGACAGACCCTGAAACTGGATTACCTGGAAATAGATGGGAAAAGCTTGGGGAAGGATTTGATTGGGACAGAGAGTATCTCCTCAGAAGCAGTGGATGTGAGGCTGTACCGGAAGGACTTTGTATGTGTCCAAAACACAAGCCGAGGACCATCTGGCTGGAACCAGCCGCTAAATTGAGAACCGGAACGGGATCTACTTCTTTGAGGCGGATGAATTCATTGGAGCTTTGCCATCGGTGCTATAAAAAGGTGGATGATTTCTGTACGTCATCAGATCAGTAATGGATGGACAAGGAGAAGGTACCAGAATATCGGAGCGTAGCGTGTCAGACTCAAATATCAGTTCAGGAAGCGGAGTGCAGTTTAAATTGTTGGACGAAACTGTGTCTACGCCTAAGCGAAAGAGTGTTAGCGATAGCATTACATCAGCTGATAAGAAACTTAGAAAATATCTAGAGTTGGTCAAGGGAGCGCCTCTTGACTACTACAACCCAAGGAAACCGGTAACAGCCTTATCTGAAGTCAGGTACGGTGAATGGCAGAGAAGCGTGGAGATAGGAGCACAGATTCAACCGAGCCAGACCGCAAACAGTCTAGATCAGGAGAGACCTACTCGGAACAGGAACGGAGGGAAATTCTCAACAGACTTAGACGAGCAAGAGAGTTTTACGAGGGAAGTGGAGTCAGAAGAGTTGCCCAAATCGACAGATACGTTGCCAGAGACAAAGAACTACAGCTCAACATGTACAAACAAGGAGGAGACATCAGGCGTGGGTACGGAGGGTTCAATTACCATTCCGGGGATCGGCGTCTTCACCCCTATAGAAAGGCTGATTTAGTGGCCACTCATCAAAGGTTCGGCTATGACAATGTGAAGGTCGTGACCTGTCACTTTACCAGGGTAGCCTACAACCACCAAGTACTCAAAACTGGTTCGTCCGACACCAAGGTCTATGTGATCCATCCATTCATGGTCAATGACATGAGAATGCTGGACTTTGGACAGATGCTTATGTACTCTATGGACGGGTACGAAAGATATCAGGTACTTGACCTGACCTCCAAGCTCTTCAACTTCAACCGGAAGGACACAATCGCTTACGCGTGGATGACGACAGCCAGACAGAGGGTACCCATCAACATGGAGACTAGGAACTATGACAAGATTGACATGCAATACATCTTTGACTCAAACTCCCAGTTTAAGGATGCCGGAAAGACCTTTCCTACAGGGGACCTGACTAAGCTCTTCAAAAAGAAGACAGTATGGGATAGAGACATGCGACCATCCTTCCATTACAAGTATACTACCCACCCTCATCCTCAATTTGATTGGATAGATGCTACAGCCGGAATGGGTGACAAACAAAACATGTTTGATCTCATCAAGTTCTTTGTGGGAACGGACAAGGACCTAGAAATAGGTATTAGGAAACTACATGAGGATCCCAAGAGAATGCTCATATCGGCAGATACAGGAGCCAACGTAAAGGATTATGGGGCCACGGCCTTAGTCCTTGGAGCTGATTGCCACTACACATCGGAAGAATTCCTTGACGAAACCACTCAAGGGAATGTAGGAATCCATGAAGTGAGGACTCACCTGGAATGGACAGAGACGGTCACCATGAGGATGCTTTGCAAGATGCCTTCCGCCCCTGTTTTGAATTAATATTTGACTTTGACATGCTTTGTTTACTTGTTCTATTTTTGGAAATAAAATTTATGCTAACCGACCAATGAATGGCGTTAGTAACAAAAAAAAAAAGTCCAGTGGTAGTGCTGGCAAAAAAATAACCATCGTCCAAATTTATGGAAATGACGGACCTTCTTTTCCGGGAGTTTCCGTTTCCGCCTATGGCCCGTAAGGGCCTTACAGGCAGGCGTAGCCACGCCTATAGCGTGGCTACGCCTGCCTGTAAGGCCCTTACGGGCCATAGGCGGAAACGGAAACTCCCGGAAAAGAAGGTCCGTCATTTCCATAAATTTGGGTGTGTAGTCAAGGAACTATTTTTATTTGTTATTGTATTCTTACGCCCATCTCTATGGACTCATTTCTCTATCTCGGATGAATTTCGGTGTTAACTTACCTACTTTAGTGACGTTTCATCATTTTAATCCTCATTCTTTGACTAACCCTTAAAGAGAGCAGTCATGCCGGAATATACTAATAGCAAGTTTGACTTTATTAAGCAGAAGGTGGAAGAGGGTACTTACCGTGGTACTTTACCTGTGTTGTGGTTCAGACGGAGGACAGACCCTGAAACTGGATTACCGACCAATAGATGGGAGAAGCTTGGAGAAGGATTTGATTGGGACAGAGAGTATCTCCTCAGAAGTAGTGGATGTGAAGCTAAACCGGAAGGACTTTGTATGTGTGAGAAGCACAAGCCGAGGACCATTTGGTTGGAACCAGCCGCTAAATTGAGAACCGGAAAGGGATCTACTTCTTTGAGGCGGATGAATTCATTGGAACTTTGCCATCGGTGCTATAAAAAGGTGGATGATTTCTGTACGTCATCAGATCAGTAATGGATGGACAAGGAGAAGGTACCAGAATATCGGAGCGTAGCGTGTCAGACTCAAATATCAGTTCAGGAAGCGGAGTGCAGTTTAAATTGTTGGACGAAACTGTGTCTACGCCTAAGCGAAAGAGTGTTAGCGATAGCATTACATCAGCTGATAAGAAACTTAGAAAATATCTAGAGTTGGTCAAGGGAGCGCATCTTGACTACTACAACCCAAGGAAACCGGTAACAGCCTTATCTGAAGTCAGGTACGGTGAATGGCAGAGAAGCGTGGAGATAGGAGCACAGATTCAACCGAGCCAGACCGCAAACAGTCTAGATCAGGAGAGACCTACTCGGAACAGGAACGGAGGGAAATTCTCAACAGACTTAGACGAGCAAGAGAGTTTTACGAGGGAAGTGGAGTCAGAAGAGTTGCCCAAATCGACAGATACGTTGCCAGAGACAAAGAACTACAGCTCAACATGTACAAACAAGGAGGAGACATCAGGCGTGGGTACGGAGGGTTCAATTACCATTCCGGGGATCGGCGTCTTTACCCCTATAGAAAGGCTGATTTAGTGGCCACTCATCAAAGGTTCGGCTATGACAATGTGAAGGTCGTGACCTGTCACTTTACCAGGGTAGCCTACAACCACCAAGTACTCAAAACTGGTTCGTCCGACACCAAGGTCTATGTGATCCATCCATTCATGGTCAATGACATGAGAATGCTGGACTTTGGACAGATGCTTATGTACTCTATGGACGGGTACGAAAGATATCAGGTACTTGACCTGACCTCCAAGCTCTTCAACTTCAACCGGAAGGACACAATCGCTTACGCGTGGATGACGACAGCCAGACAGAGGGTACCAATCAACATGGAGACTAGGAACTATGAGAAGATTGATATGCAATATATCTTTGACTCAAACTCCCAGTTTAAGGATGCCGGAAAGACCTTTCCTACAGGGGACCTGACTAAGCTCTTCAAAAAGAAGACAGTATGGGATAGAGACATGCGACCATCCTTCCATTACAAGTATACTACCCACCCTCATCCTCAATTTGATTGGATAGATGCTACAGCCGGAATGGGTGACAAACAAAACATGTTTGATCTCATCAAGTTCTTTGTGGGAACGGACAAGGACCTAGAAATAGGTATTAGGAAACTCCATGAGGATCCCAAGAGAATGCTCATCTCAGCAGATACAGGAGCCAACGTAAAGGATTATGGGGCAACGGCCTTAGTCCTTGGAGCAGAATGCCACTACACATCGGAAGAATTCCTTGACGAAACCACTCAAGGGAATGTAGGAATCCATGAAGTGAGGACTCACCTGGAATGGACGGAAACCGTCACCATGAGGATGCTTTGCAAGATGCCTTCCGCCCCTGTTTTGAATTAATATTTGACTTTGACATGCTTTGTTTACTTGTTCTATTTTTAGAAATAAAATTTATGCTAACCGACCAATGAATGGCGTTAGTAACAAAAAAAAAAAAGTCCAGTGGTAGTGCTGGCAAAAAAATAACCATCGTCCAAATTTATGGAAATGACGGACCTTCTTTTCCGGGAGTTTCCGTTTCCGCCTATAGCGTGGCTACGCCTGCCTGTAAGGCCCTTACGGGCCATAGGCGGAAACGGAAACTCCCGGAAAAGAAGATTTAAAATCCATAAACACCACCGTCCGAAATTGAGATTAAATTGTGAAACTAGGTCACCGGTGTCAACTTAGAAAATTTACTTTCGATTTCACCACTCACACTTAGAGCACTGTTATTTGATATTTAACCATAGACTGTTATAAAATGTTTTTCTTACACATAATTTACAGATATTTGTGTCTACATATTCGATGGCAGCCGCTGACACTTTTATTTTTTATCTATAAACAACAATATTTGCATGACCTAAATTGGCGGGGATAAAACAACAATCACGTGACAGTTATTGTTTACCAGTGTCGGCTGTTACATTTGTCAATGCTTATTGCTATTGTTATTTTAACAACTCCTGCATATTTTAATTAATTATTTTATACAAAGAATGATATGACTGCTATCGTTTAGCCCTAGTCGAAAAAGAACAATAGTTCATTCAAAAATGTCACAAGTTTTTACTTTAATCGGATGCTGTTTTACATATCCGCAAGTCATATGGGGGCCAATTATCCGCATGTAATCTTTTGGTTACTTTACACATGATAGTTATAATTAAATTGGTGAACAGTGCCTATTTGATGAATGTTGACCAATTAATAAACATTTCGACTCATTTTAAACTTAAAACGAATTAACTGGTTTAATACATTTGGCTGCTGTCATCTGGAGAATGTTACAGTAGAGTAGATTTTAATTTTAACAAACCAATTAAGGTACACCTTAATTACAGGCTCCAAGCTTACACATAAGGATGTGGGACAACTTCACCTCAAACAAAACACCATATTAACACTGCTTATTTTTGTAATGTGCCCCCACCCCCCTCCCAATCACCAGGTGGCAAAATACCTGTAAGGTTTTACAAGGGGAAAAAAGGACCAAAGCATGAAATAAACACCCCTTAACCAAAACACCTCTATTGTCACTTATAAATGTATTCCTTATGAGTATGATGTACAATAGTGTTATTTATACAGAAAATGAAACATTACTTTTATCAATAAAAAAATCAAATGTAAAAAATGTAATTGGCAATTACCATTCTTATGAATTTATTTATTATATATGTCATATGATAACAGCTAATTAAGGAATTTTAACACAGAAAAAAACTACCTAACATAATATGTATTTACATGTTTATTTAAAAAAATAAATAAAAAAAGGAAATAATCACACTCTTTGTCACTAAAATCAATGTTTGTTATTAAATAAAAAAGGCAAAACATGTTGCATCTCATGAGAGCTTTTCATCAACATTTACAATATGAACCAAAATTATGTTTTTGCATACATGCACAAGAATTCTGAGAAATGACAAGTTAAATCATTGCATAAATGGCAAGTAACTTTAAGCAGAGATGTGATTTAACATTCTGCCATAATTGTAAGAAAGGTGGATACATTTTATTTAAAATAAGTATAAAAATTATTATAGTTTGCTTACAACATGTATATCTCTCTATGTATATCTCTCTCTGTTTTAATGTTATCATAAGATGAAATAATATCAAATGTATTAGAATATACAGTCCTACAATGAAATTATTTATGCACAGCCATCCAAGAACTATAACTATTTGATTTGTTAAGGCAGAGCAAGTATTTTTTAAGCTGTAAATAAAGTAACACTTGCATGTTTAATAATAAGAAAGCTATATGATATGTTATGTATAGAACTATACCAATGGGCTCGATAGGAATTTCCTATTCGCCTCTCTCATAGAGAACCTGCGTTCAATTCCCAGCCTAGGCGAGTGTGAGTTTGGTTAGTGGTCACCAAGTTGGACGAGTGGGCTTCTTTTCCGGGGTTTCCAGTTTCCCCTAGTACACAAGACCCACTCTCTGGTATCATTGTGCCAATGAGAGTTGCAAATACTTGTTTCACAATTGTGAAAATAAATAAGTTTTAACTAACACTCCCTTTATGAATTCAATAAGTTACAAAATTAACTACTTACAATGGTACCAGGGTGGATGGCATAAAATGGGTTCTTCCCCCCACCCACCCCCACCCCACCCCAAAAAATGAAAGCAATTTGTAGTCTGAGATGTTGCATTTTGAATGTATAAAATTACTTTTTATCTTAATTCTCTGATATAGAAGAAGTAAATTTGAACAATGTGAGGGGCGTTGCCTGGTGCACATCCCCCACTAGTGCAGTCAGTGGGTACAATGGGCAACTTGTTTTTAAGTATTGGTTCTATCCTGTCAATCTAAAGTAACTGCTTGTTATTGTTTATTCAGTACATGTACATTAGAAGATGCGATAAACTTCTTTTTCACTATTTTAAAGCTCATTTAATTATATACCATATGCACTTTTGATACTGTCCTTATAACCAAGTCTTGAGTACTGCTACTAAAGAAGACTAGTTCAGTCGCTGGTTGGAAATAACAAATATAAACATTTGTTTTCTTTAAGAAACATGATTGTACTTATAATATTTAATTAATACTGGTCAAAAGCATGTTTTTGATTCATTGTCTCATGTTGTGTTTATGCAGTCTCAAATGACTACAACTTAAGAATCGTATCTTATTGGTATACTGTTCTTTTAAAAAAAAACATAGTTGATGTTTCCATAGCAACCTTTTAAAATTGAAATGAAATGACTGAAAGATACATAATTGTGGAATGTTTATTTATCAATCATGCTCCCATTCAGTAATATTGTAATATCAATTTCATACTGGACTATTGTTTTGTGATCCTTTAAACAGGGTATCAGGTCTGTGCCATTAGTATATTGTTAACTGTTCTTCTTTCCATAGCTAAGCATCACTAAAATACCGTAATGTGAATTTTTATTTGCTGAAAATTATTTATTATGACATTAAATTAGATAAAGCAGATACATATTCATAAAATAATGGTAATGTAGTCAATAAAAAACCTGAACATTGGTCAAATTCTTTAACTTTGGTATGAATATCAAATAAAGAAGATTGGTTGCCATGGGAACATGCAGAATAACTTTCTCACAAAGGTTTTTGTTGCTTCATAGTATTGTATTCTTGATCTGAACACTAAAGCTAGAAAAAACAAATGAATGACCATTGACATATTTGCTTGTTTCTCTCCAATAAACAGCTGTTGTTCAATTATATTGTAGCACACGCCATATAACAAATGTTGTCCAAAATAAACAATAACATAAGTTTTCATTTAATTGCGTTCAATATCAATGTGAATCTTCATTTTACCCAAAAATTCTTCAATTGATGGATTTTATTGATGAACACAAATGTGTTTTTATGAAAAACAATAGCATATGCAAAATAAAAGTATAATTTTTAGACAAGAAATTGTCTCCATGGTTACCGTGGAATCAATTTCAATTACTGATAGCTTAATTAAAACTTTAACATTTCAATATCACTGTCTGAAAGTTTGAATGTTGTAGAACAAGTATTATTTAAATTGTATTCTTTTAAAGTCAATGGGTGATATATTTAACATTCACTCAAAACAACTCAGCAGTGAGCACTGAACTACACTTACAACATTGCAGCATGGTAAGGGTTAATTATACTAGGTATACCCACCTAGTAATCTTTTTTAATGGAAAAAAATGTGAAAAATCAATTAATTGTAAACTATGTGGTACTTCAGTTAGTTAGTTTCAATGCATTGTACACATTGATACCAAATTCATGTCAGTTTTCGACAATTTTCTCTTCTTTCGCTATTTCATCATACGGTGTATAGCCCCTGAATAAAGTTTCACTCTGTTTCATTGAGTATATTTCTTAAAAATCCATTCTTTGTTCTAATCTGCTACAAGGTCAAAAAGGTCACAGTCATGTGAGCATCTTTGAGGCCTCTCAGTTATTATAACCAATGCACCAGTCAATTGTAACGGTTACTAACCACGCCCCCCCCCCCCCCCCCCCCCCCCCCCCGGTCCGGGGGTATACTGGGAATAGTCGGGAAATGGGCCGTGTTTTTACTTTCTATGTGGCCACGCAGGGCCGGGTGACCGCAGTGGTTTAGTCTTTGAGCCAAATTTAGCCGAGATTGGGCCTTATATAGAGTCTCTGGTGTGCAGGGGCATTTGGCCGGGGTTTTACCATCAGTTCGGTCCCGCAGGGGAGGGGATTAGACCCAGGGTTGGCTGGTCCGAAAGTCAAAGTCCCCGCTATTCCCTGGACCTGGGGGCGCCAGGGTTACAATTGACTGGTGCACAACATGTAAGATATTTATAAAATAAATAAAAGTACAGTTAATCAATATATTTTAATTTTAATGTGGTAAATTAACAAAGAATTAGATAGATGCTTTATGCAAAATCTCACAAAGATACATGTAAAACATTACTAAAGAGTTCGGGTTTGCTAGTTTGTAAAAATATTTCATGGAGTCATGGTAAATTGTTATATTATATGTCCAATGACAGCCCATATATTTTTTAACTACTTGAACCTTTCTTGTTATAATTCTTATTATTATTTTTTTTTTTTAGTTGATGTGTGATGCTGATAATACAGAGACAGCTAGAGTGACAGAGTTTGATGAATAAACTTAAATTAAAAAACAGTGAGTACAATAATCTATTTTAACATGTCTTGTGTGTAAAGTGTGATTCCGAAGCAGTAAATATATATATATATATGTATCTTTAAGTTTTGAATCACAAATTTAGATCAAAGATCTATTATCACACAAAACTTAAAGGATATATATGAAAAGTCATGTGAATTGTGCAAGTCATATAATATAAAATTTATATTGATCAAGTCAAGCCATGCCATGTAAAAAAAACTGACATCATATCAAAGATTGTATGAATCATTCTCAGAGCTATTGAAAATATTTAATTGGTTGTAAGCGGACCATGCACGGTAATTTTGAGTAACCCCACCAGCCAATACAATATGGCTAAAAAGGCTTTGATAATATTTTTTATCTAATGTTTATCTTTCCTAAAATATTTATATTTATAAATCTATTTACCAGTATAAATCTGTATTTATTTATTTATTAATGCATTTATTTGCTCACTAATATATACAATACACTTATCGTTGTATATTGTCTAGCTAATACATGTATACAAATATGCATAATATGCATAATTATGGGGGGGGGGGTCATAATTACCTATGGTGTACTGTCTTGTTCTTACGAAGATATGATTTTGACTAAAATCCTTACTGAAAAGGCAGTGCAGACTGGCCTGTTTAAATAATTAATTAAATCTTAATGGGTTTAAATGTATTTTATTTTATTTTTAAAGATATTTTAGAGTTTAAAAGGAAGAGAGTCTGTTTTATAGACTAAATAATTATATAGTCAGGATAAAAAATAATTATTTTTCAAAATCAAGTTCAAATAATTTTCCATTATTTGGCAAATGGAAAAAATCTTTATATATATTAAGAATGTTTTACTCGATAGAAAGTAGGCCCAGTATCTTTTGCATTGCAACACTAAGAAAGTAAATATTTATTTTTTGTCTTTTACCAATTCCATCAAAGTCTGTGAGTGGCTCATGATGCTTAGGCCTGCCAATTTAATGGTTTTCGAAATCATAAATTGAGACAACTTATAACTTTTGTATAAAATCTTCAAAGCTTTCAATAACTTAACATGTCATCCACCTTATTGTCTCAATTTAAAAATAGTTTTCACTCAACAACTTACTTATTAATCAGGATAATAATTTGATAATGACTATCACTATCATTCTGTAAGATAATGTACTGGTACATAAATTTAATCCCCAATATATCAGATGAGTGTGATAGTATATGCTCTTAATAGTTGTAGCCGGGAATTATACGTAGGAAACAATAGAGTCATTGGACTGTTACACGAATTTCAATAGCTCGAAATTCGCCTTTTATTTGTACCAGCATGGGAAAACCCTGTTATGTTAATACATATAGCCCAGAAGTAACAAATAAAAGGTGAATTTCGAGCTATTGAAATTCATGTAACAGTCCAATGACTCTATTGTTTCCGAAGTAATGTGTGTATATTACAACGCTTTAATTTTGTTTGTACCGGAGGATTAGGTCGGAAAAACTAGAATAGCTATAATTCCGGGCTACAACTATTCAGGGCTATATGTATTAATATATATATATATATATATATATATATATATATATATATATATATATATATATATAAATGCACGAAATCAATGTGGGATTTTCATTAAGTTTTGGTTAAACCAACAAATTACAGTTACTTCCAAATTACATCTTATTCTACATAATACAAACTGGAGGACAGTTCTTTTTATTTGGTAATGTTAAGAGACTTGAAGACAAAAAAAAATGTTTAAATTCAGAAAACCTTACACAAAGTAGAAACCTTCTATTAATGTCATTATCTTGAAAAAATGAACATGCCTTTTAGCAATTGTATCAATCTGTGAAAATCTACATTTTGCCTTCGACATGTTATACAATTTAAGGATATTTACATGGAAATTAAGTTCAATTCTAAATTGACAGTCATGTATTTCTTCCAAAATTTTCATAGTATAAGGAACATGAATTTTTTATGAATTTAAGTGCATAACTGCAGATAATGATCATTATCTTAAATCAATTACAAGCCAATTCATAGTCATGCATATAGCCGCCTTTTCAAAATATGATAGTGATTGTCTCAAATGACCAGTCTTTCTCTGTGGGGGGGGGGGGTGGGGGGGGGGGGGGCTGTCAGTCATAAGGAAACCTTTAAAAGGCATATTCATTCAGCCAATCAGATGTCAGGTTCAGTGAAAGGGGCGATGCCAGGTCAAGTAAAAGGGGTGGAGCTAAAATAAATACTGACATTCAATGAAGATAGATCCCCCTTTGGCCTCACAAATATGTTTCAGTCACACTAGGGGGTGTGACAGGGTCAAGCCATAATGGAGCCATAGGCAAGCAGACTTTTATTAACCCAACAACAACAACAGGTGTAATTCTTACCAACTGAGGAAAAAACTTTAGAGGTTTTATTATTGCTCATTTTTTATACAAATTAAATATCTAACAATGACAAATATAAAATATGATAATTCAAGCATAATATTGACACCAAACATGACACATCTTGCAAATGGTCTTGAATAAAATTCCTACACTTTTTATAATGATAATACATGGGACCAATATCAAAACCATTATCCTGTTAAATAGGACAATGGATTTGATATTGGTAATTCGCAGACAATACAATGTAATTAAGTAAAAAAATACACAGTATGCACATCTGGCTTCAAACAAAAATTGTTGCTTAGGCCAAAAAAAAGTATTCATAGTTTCCATTTAAATATCAAAAAAGGTAGGCATACGGTAACTGTTGTTTTTTTTAGGACCATGTTTCTTTGGCAAACTGACCTATATCAGGGAAGGTTTTTACTAAAAAAGCACATATTGATCAAAACACCAAAAACAAAAAAGGATCAGAAGGATAAAAATAGGGTCAGTTGGGCGGAAACAAAGATTTTTGAATCCTTATTTTGTCAATGATGTCATGTCAGTGATCAAAATGATAACACAATTTAAGCCCTGCATTCTGGAATGTGGGGCTAAATTCTTGATTGTGTTATAGTAGGGCCAAAAATAAAATGATTTGGTTAGGGTTACATCCTTTTTAAAAACAGAAAGAGTAAAAAGTATAAAGGATTACATTTTTAAAATACATAATATATATGCGTTTTCACTTTAAAATACATGCATTGTTTCAGTCTTGTTTTCAGTAAGTAACTTTTCCTTAAATGCATTCTTTGGAAAGTAATTTAAGGTTTATTATTCAAAATATATATATGTTAGTCAACTTGTGTATGTATTGATTTCCAACTTTTTTATTTTTTGTTTAAACTTTATGTATTAGAATTTCTTTGCGTAAATACCTGCTTATGTGATAAAAGACTGCTGACTAAAGATTAGATTTCAGATTTTGATATTTCCATTCCAAATTTAAGGTTTTACAGCTTAAACTGCTACTAACAGTTTAAGAAAAATGCATAAAACATCAATTTTGGATGATAGTATGAAAATCTGCAATCTGATATTTTGTCAGCAGTCTTTTATCGCTGGTTTGCAGATATTTACGCAAAAATTCGCTTGTTCGAAGACAAAAATTTTAAAAAAAGTTGTCAAAACGTTCAATCTGTGAGGTTGCAGCTTTAATATAAGACTAACGTAAATATTAAAAACACATGAGGCCCCTTTAATATTAACATGTCAATATCAAAAAGAAGATGAAAACTGAAAACTATGAGAAAGTGTTTTTATAATTAAAAATAAATTGCTTAAAGCAAATATCTGAAATCAATAATTGTCATGCAAAGCAGCCTGTAATGAATATGAATATTAGATTTTGGCCTTGAACACCTTTTTAAGAAGAGTGTTTTGAAGTAAGGATTATCATAATGCTGAACTTAATATTGTACTGTAGCTTTGTAGCAAATCCTTATGATTAAAGTCACTGTGTCTTCCTTATGCTGTGATAAAGATCTTCATAGTAACATTTCTAAACCTAATAAATTAAGTGAAAAAGGGTGTTTATTGGGGGTAAGAAAACACATCTTGATAATGGCCAATTAGTTTTAATCTTTCAAGTGTTGGTAGGATGGGAGGGGGGTCTTAACTTTTTGAACTGCCAATATTTTCCTGGTTATTTTGTCCACCATGTCAAAATGATCTGGGTTGTTTTGTCAACCCTGTCTAAATGGGTTGGACGTGTTTTGTCCCCTTAGTCAAAAATGACATGGGATGTTTTGTCCTACATTTTTATAAAGGAGTTCAGAATAAATAACACATTAGTTTTCGTGCTTATGTAAAATAAATGCAAATGACTTTCATTATAAGTTTGAAAAATACTCTTAACGCTGCATTCTCACAGATTTACCATTTTTACAACTTTTTTATTTTTGTCTTGGAAAGAGCAAATTTTTGTGTAAATATCTGCAACCCATTGATGTAAGATTGTTGATAAAAAAACAGATCTTAGATTTTCATATTTTCGAAAATGTTTTAGAGCTTAAAACCTTACTAACGGTTTAAGAAAAATGCATAAAACATCAATTTATGAACTTAAATATAAAAATCCGCGATCTAATTTTTTGTCAGCAGTCTTATTAACTGGTTTCCATGGATTGTAGCAAAAATTGGCTTGTTCCAAGACAAAAATTAAAAAGTTGTCGAAATGTTTAATCTGTGATAGTGCAGCTTTAATTATGGTAGCTTTTCAGTCATTTGCCTATATATATGTCTATTTGATTCAGTAAATACTTCATAATATTAAAGCTAGGCTTATTAGGATATGCTTATTTTTCATTGGGTTCTATTTTTAGCACATAACAGCTTCATTACAAGAATATATTAATTATTATTAAAGCTGCATGCACTCTCACAAATTTACCGTTTTTACACCTTTTTTTTCTTTTTTTTGTCTTGGAAAGAGCAAATTTTTGGGTTTAATAGTATCTGCAAACCAATGATAAAAGACTGCTGACATATCGCAGATTTGCATATTTTCGTTTGAAAGCCAATGTTTTGTGGGTTAAACTATTACTAACAGTTAAAGAAAAATGCATGATCTAATTTTTTGTCAGCAGTTTTATATCACTGGTTTTCATGGATTCTTGAAAAAAAAAATACTTCCTCTGTTGGCCAATTGAGAACAAAATCAAGAGGTTTTGCTGTTTATATGTTCTGGAATTTTTCAAAAGCATTTATTTATAGGACTTATGAATTTTATGTACAGCATTCTGTATATTGTCAAGTGTCCTTTTTTTAAATTATATACAACATGTATAAATTTAATGTTTCAGGAAATAACCACCATCTCTCTCAGAGGTCATCTTTCTCATTATTGTGGGGAAACCTCAAAGGGCATCAGGAAAACCTTCATCAACCTCTTTGTGCCCAGTGGCTTGTGCAACAGTGTTTCAGAAGTATAAATACCTTTTTAATTTGTGTATATCAATTGTATAATGACTTGTTTTTATATATTAAATATATATATATGATTTATTATATATATATAGATGGTTAATCTTATGACTTCCTGATAGTATTTAAGTTGTGAAATATTAAATAATCTAATCATTAAAAATGCTTGGAAATGACAATAAAAAAAAGATATTTGTTGAATAGGAAGTTTCACCTGTCCTGTTTATATTACAAATCATTTTAAATCAGACAGAAAATTCAATATACTTGTTGTATCTCACTGTTTATTTGTCTTCACATTTTGTATTGTCACATCAAGCCTGTTTGAACATCCTAGAGAAGATAAGTGTATAGAAGCGGATATGATATAATAAATATGCATATAAATGTGCTTTGGATTATTTTCAGATTATCATTAAAATGGGGATAATGGATGACTGGCCACACATATGGGGCTATGGACAAGCTTCAGAGCAGGCTGCCAGGTGGTGGTGTTAGTAGTTTATACTCCGGGTCCCGGCGTGAGCACATTGAAGGGTCCCAGAGTGACAGTTCAACCACCGCACACCTATCCTGGGCAGAACCAGTACTAGGTGCCTTCACCTCTGCAAGGAACTGACAGCTTCTGTACATGCCAGGTGCAGTGGTACAGTGCGAATGGTCGTAGAAAGGATTTCATAACCAATCACAACAGAGGTGACCTGGTCCGCCCGGGAATCGAACCCGGGATGTCCAATTCAGAGTCCAACGCTCTACCGATTGAGCTGACCGGGCGGACATATTAGCTACATTAGATGACAAGCCATCTATGCTGGACATTCTTCACAATAAAATGTGATGTCACAGGAGCTGTCTATCTCAACAGCTCACACTGTCCGTATTTGACTAAAGGAATGAATGAAGTCACTGCAGAAGTTAGATTGAGGAATGTTCATGTCACTACCCATCATTTGGAAGGAGTTGGATAAAAAAAGTGTGGCCTATGTATTGAAACAGGTCCGATTTCCAGTTACGGACAGTCTTGATTTGTCTGATTACATTTTTGACCAACATGATGGTCTAAAAGAACACTTACTGGTAACTGGTAAAATCATGGCCCAGTTGTTCCAAGAGGCAGGCGAGTGGGAAGTTACTAGACTCCATTTCTTTATGGGTTGATCTGAGGTTCCAGTTCAGTTAAAGTACTGATAGAACACCAAGTGTTTGCCATAATACAGCAACATTTGATTTGTAACTATGTATTTGTTTGAATTGTTGAAACAGTACTGTTTACTAAATAATGTGTATGTATATGAAGAATAATATTATAAATAATTTGTAAGAACCTTTTGATATTAAGTAAAATGTCGATAAGTCTAAATATGTATCTGCGAATCATTTTTGTATATCTGTAAAGATTACATTGCCTATATTCCTCAATTTATATTTTTCTTTTAGCCAGTCAATAACTTTTCTTAAGTTCTATCTTCAAAATTGTCGGGACAGGGATTATAGCCCTTAATTAACCCAAATATGTAACATTCAATGCAAAATTTCTAATTGGCTGCAGTAAGGCAGTTCAGATGCAGGAACAAACATCACTTGGGTCCTTAATAATAGCTTTCCATCTGACATTGAAGATCCAATAAAAGGAATTTGTCATGTGACTGTTTATTAACTCTCAATTTATTGAAAGTGAAATTACTTACATGATTTGTAAGAACTAAATTATAATGATATCAAATGATTGTTTAAATTAAATAAAATAGATGATTACATACATGAACTATTTTTATTTCTTGGATGTCAATATGAAGAGTAATGCAATGGCTTTTGAATTTCATAAAAAAGGATGGAAAAATGTATGTTTATTGTTTAAGCAATTAATTAAGTAATAAAAGTTGTTGTTTTTTTCTTTTTTTCAAATTGTGCTATCTTATAATACAGATCGTTATTTGTTTAATTTTGGTACAAATGAAGTATATAAGGTATGTCTAATGTTACAAATAGCAAAAATTTGCATAGTGACAAGGTGAGCTTTTGTGATCACAATTTGTCCGGCGTCCGTCTGTCGTCCGTCCGTCCGTAAACTTTTACTTTAAACGACATCTCCTCATAAACCGCTTAGCCAATTTCTTCCAAACTTTACAGGAATGTTCCTTGGGTGGTCCCCTTTGAAAATTGTTCAAAGAATTGAATTCCATGCAGAACTCTGGTTGCCATGGCAACGGAAAGGAAAAACTTTAAAAATCTTATTTTTCAAAACCACAAGGTCTAGAGCCTTAATATTTGGTATATAGCATCATCTAGTGGTCCTCTACCAAAATTGTTAAAACTATCCCCCTGGGGTCAAAAATGGCCCTGCCCCGGGGGTCACTTGTTTTACATAGACTTATATAGGGAAAACTTTAAAAATCTTCTTCTCAAAAACCACAAGGCCTAGAACCTTGAAAATTGGTATGTGTCATCATGTAGTGGTCCTCTACAAAATTTGTTCAAATTATTCTCCTGGGGTCAAAAATGGCCCGGCCCCAGGGGTCACTAGTTTCATTACATAGTGTTATATAGTAAATCTTTAAAAATCTTCTCCGAAACTGTAAGGCCCAGGGCTTAGATATTTGGTATACAGCATCATCTAGTGGACCTCTACCAAATTTGTTCAAATTATTGCCACAGGGTCAAAATTGACCCCGCCTAGGGGGTCCTTGTTTTTACGTAGTGTTATATAGTAAGTCTTTAAAAATATTCTTCTCCAGAACCGTAAGGCCAGGAGATTAGATATTTGGTATACAACATCATCTTGTGGACCTCTATCAAAGTTGTTCAAATTATTGCCACAGGGTCAAAATTGGCCCCGCCCTGAAAGTTATTTGTTTTTATATAGTCTTATATAATAAAATCCTCTTCTCCAAAATATAAGACCTAGAGCTTTCATATTTGGTATATAGTGTTACCTAGTGGACCTACACCAAAGGTATTCAAATTATTGTCCCGGGGTCAAATTGGCCTTGCTCAGGGGTCATTTGTTTTTACATTGTCTTGTCACTGAACATCTTTTCCTCTGAAAGTAAAGGTCAGAATGACTCCA
The DNA here is from genome assembly GCF_026914265.1 of Mya arenaria. NCBI lineage: Eukaryota > Metazoa > Mollusca > Bivalvia > Myida > Myidae > Mya > Mya arenaria. Next base: position 62,449,210 of record NC_069134.1, on the reverse strand, counting down.
TACTTGATATGTAGCATCCTTACATGGTCCTTTCTCAACTTTGTTCAAATGGTTTTGTTTGGCCCCTTTTAGGGGTCACCAGAGCAAAAAATAGAAAAACCTTTAATCAACTTGATCTTATTAACTGCTTGATGGATCTTCAAGTCTGAAGCATCCTAGCATGGGGCTCTGTCAGGTCTTTTCAAATAATTTTGTTTGGCCCCTTTTAAGGGCCACCAGAGCTAAAATTAGTAAAAAAACTTAACATTTTCTTTGCATGAACCCCTTGATAGATCTTCAGCAAATTTGGTTTGAAGTGTCCTTGCATGGACCTCTCTTAAATTTGTTCACATAATTTTGTTTGGCCCGGTTGCCATGGCAACCTAAAGGAAAATGTCAACAATTGGTTATAATCATCTTCTTCTCCTAAACCGCTTTGACAATTTTGATGAAACTTCATAGGAATGATCCTTGGTTGGTGCTTTTTCAAAATTGTTCAAAGAAATTAATTCCATTTAGAACTCTGGTTGACATGGCAACCTAAAGGAAAAGTGTCAACAATTGGTTACAATCATCTTCTCCTAAACCGCTTGGACAATTTTGATGAAACTTCATAGGATTGATCCTTGGTTGGTGCTTTTTCAAAATTGTTAAAAAAAAATTAATTCCTTGCAGAACTCTGGTTGCCATGGCAACCTGAAGGAAATTATAGGCTGTCGTGTCCGCGCTGTGACTTTCTCTTATATGGACAGATTTTAAAATGAAAATGCCATATGTTTTCAACATACCAAGACAATGTGTCGTGTGTAAGACCCATGTCCCTACCTCTAAGGTGAAAGATACACTAAGTGTTTATTCACAATGGAATGCTGAATATGAGGACATAAAGAGTGTTGGCTGTCATTTAGTATGATTGTTGTTTTTTTTGCTCAGAGGCAATTTAATATAACTTGCAATATGTATTTGACACATAAAGGTAAGATAAACTTTTTATACGCCCGAAGGGTCGTATTATGTTATGGCCTCCATCGTCTGTCCGTCTGTCTGTCCGTCTGTCCGTCCGTTAGCTATTCCGTGTCCGGGCCATAACTTGGTAACTAATAAAGCGATTTTCAAATAACTTTATACAAATCATCACTACATTAAAAGGATGTGTCGCGCGCAATTTCCAGGTCCATACCTTAAAGACTAGAATCACCATGGGGGTGCGTTAGCAATTCCGTGTCCGGGCCACAACTTTGTCACTAATAAAGTCATTTTCAAATAACTTATTACAAAGCATCATTACATTAAAAGGATGTGTCGCTTGCAATTTCCAGGTCCATACCTCAAAGACTAGAATCACCATTGGGGGGGGGGGGGGGCGTTACAACTTTGTCACTAATAAAGTCATTTTCAAATAACTTTATACAAAGCATCATTACATTAAAAGGATGTGTCGCGCGCAATTTCCAGGTCCATACCTCAAAGACTAGAATCACCATGGGGGGGCGTTACAACTTTGTCACTAATAAAGTCATTTTCAAATAACTTTATACAAAGCATCATTACATTAAAAGGATGTGTCGCGCGCAATTTCCAGGTCCATACCTCAAAGACTAGAATCACCATGGGGGGGGGGGGCGTTACAACTTTGTCACTAATAAAGTCATTTTCAAATAACTTTATACAAAGCATCATTACATTAAAAGGATGTGTCGCGCGCAATTTCCAGGTCCATACCTCAAAGACTAGAATCACCATGGGGGGCATTAGCAATTCTGTTTCCGGGCCATAACTTGGTTACTAATAAAGCGATTTTCAAATAACTTTATACAAATCATCACTACATTAAAAGAATGTGTCGCGCGCAATTTCCAGCTCCATACCTCAAAGACTAGAATCACCATGGGGGGGGGGGGGGGGCGTTACAACTTTGTCACTAATAAAGTCATTTTCAAATAACTTTATACAAAGCATCATTACATTAAAAGGATGTGTCGCGCGCAATTTCCAGGTCCATACCTCAAAGACTAGAATCACCATGGGGGGCATTAGCAATTCTGTTTCCGGGCCATAACTTGGTTACTAATAAAGCGATTTTCAAATAACTTTTTACAAATCATCACTACATTAAAAGGATGTGTCGCGCGCAATTTCCAGGTCCATACCTCAAAGACTAGAATCACCTTGGGGGTGCGTTAGCAAATCCGTGTCCGGGCCACAACTTGGTCACTAATAAAGTCATTTTCAAAAAACTTTATACAAAGCATCATTACATTAAAAGGATGTGTCGCGCGCAATTTCCAGGTCCAAACCTCAAACACTAGAATCACCATGGGGGGGGGGGGGGGGCGTTAGCAATTCTGTGTCTGGGCCACATCTTTGTTACTAATAAAGTGATTTTCAAATAACTTTATACAAATCATCACTACATTAAAAGGATGTGTCACATGCAATTTCCAGGTCCATACCTCAAAGTCTAGAATCACCATGGGGGGGGGGACGTTAGCAATTCCATGTCCAGGCCATAACTCAAAGACTAGAATCACCAATGGGGGGCGTTAGCAATTCTGTGTCCTGGCCACATCTTTGTAACTCGTCCGTTAGCAATGGGGGGGACGTTAGCAATTCCATGTCCAGGCCATAAATCAAAGACTAGAATCACCAATGGGGGGGGGGGGGCGTTAGCAATTCTGTGTCCTGGCCACATCTTTGTTACTCGTCTGTTAGCAATTCCGTGTCCAAAAGGATGTGTCACGCGCAATTTCCAGGTCCATACCTCAAAGACTAGAATCACCATGGGGGGGGGGCGTTAGCAATTCTGTTTCCGGGCCACATCTTTGTTACTCGTTCGTTAGCAATTCCGTGTCCGGGCCATAACATGGTAACTAATAAAGCGATTTTCAAAAAGCTTTATACAAATCATCACTACATTAAAAGGATGTGTCGCGCGCAATTTCCAGGTCCATACCTCAAAGACTAGAATCACCATGGGGGGGGGGGAGGGCGTTAGCAATTCTGTGTCTGGGCCACATCTTTGTTACTAATATAGTGATTTTTAAATAACTTTATACAAATCATCACTACATTAAAAGGATGTCACATGCAATTTCCAGGTCCATACCTCAAAGTCTAGAATCACCATGGGGGGACGTTAGCAATTCCATGTCCAGGCCATAACTCAAAGACTAGAATCACCATTGGGGGGGGGGGGGGGGCGTTAGCAATTCTGTGTCCGGGCCACATCTTTGTAACTCGTCCGTTAGCAATTCCGTGTCCGGGCCATAACTTGGTAACTAATAAAGCGATTTTCAAATAACTTTATACAAATCATCACTACATTAAAAGGATGTGTTGCGCGCAATTTCCAGGTCCATACCTCAAAGACTAGAATCACCATGGGGGGCATTAGCAATTCTGTGTCCGGGCCACATCTTTGTTACTCGTCCGTTAGCAATTCTGTGTCCGGGCCATAACTTGGTAACTAATAAAGCGATTTTCAAATAACTTTATACAAATCATCACTACATTAAAAGGACCTCAAGCCGAATCTTCTTCGGGCGAATAATGCTCCGTTTCGCGGTGCTCTTGTTATGTACTTGTTCATAGATCAATGTCACATGGGGGGGGCATTTGTCACATACTTTGACAGCTCTTGTACAATATTCTTTGAGAAACAAGCTATATTAATAACAAAGGTTAAACTCTTTTACTCAGGTGAGCGATTTAGGGCCATCATGGCCCTCTTGTTTTATGTATTATTTATTTATCATATGCACTGACAATTGATTATAATTTCATAATATATTATTTATTCTTTTATTGTATGTATTCTAGATCATTAAATAAATATAAGTAAATATGCATTCAAATTTCTGTATTTAGTCTTAAATAATAAATGTTGATATTGTTAAGACCAAAATCCGCTGGACTTTAGACCAATATTCCCTGGAATTCAGACTAAAATCCACTGCAAAGCCTCTCAAAAGTATGGCATGCATGTATTTGTGTCTGTCTTTTACCTTAAAGGTTGTACCCACCAGGAATACTTTTTGTATCCTCTCAAAATTCAGACTAGGAAACTGACTTGAGGTTGAATATATAAGATTATGTTTTTCATCATCTTCAGACAAATAGAAAATAGCTATCAGCTAAAATCTTATTCAACAATAAATGTTTGAGAATGCTAAATATTAGCAGTACACAGGGTATAAATCTTGTGAAACACATAGCAATAACGTGCTAAATAATGCATGTGAATCTAGGTAACTTGTAGTAGTAGAAGTCAAGTATCATCTTGGTTTATTACAGCAGAAGCAGTGATTACGAACTTCGTAATCACAGCCCCAGAAACAGAAGCATTTTTATTAAATCTCCCAGGTTGCGGAAACATGGCACATCGCAGGTGCGGATCCAGGAATTGATGTTAGAGGGGTAGTAACTTAGGGGCGCAACTTCTGACATGTGCTCCTCCCTCAGAACCGAAAGTATATGGCATAAACTGTTTTACGGGAATTTGGGGTTACTCCCTCATGTATGTAGTCGGAAATGGTGCATTATGAGCTGATTTTATTACCTTTGTTTCTCCGATATTGATGAAAACAGTAAACTTCGATTATTTTAGAGGTGGCGCACGCCGGGCGCTTAAACCGCTAGCGCTTCGACCAAATTCCTTGAGCTACACAGTCGGTCCAAGGCCAATTCCCCGCTATTTTGGCGCGAACACAAAACCACCGACTGTCCCCCCGGACCTGGGGTGGGGGGGATGCTTACCATTGACTGGTGCATTACTTTAGCGACAGCGATAGGTTTTCATATTACTTTATCCCTGTTTGAATGTAATATCTTAATTGTCTGTTAATATGTTCACTGGTAAAACTTTTGCGGCCTGGCACATTGCATCTCATTAGTCATGGCAGTATTCTTCAAGTTCAGGCTTCTTTTTTTCAAAATTCAAAATGTTTATTTTCTAAACCATTCATTGATTTATCAACACCATATTCACACATTCTCATTTACAAGAGGTTTGATAGTGATAAATCAAATGTGTAACGCATGGCACCATCACTCTGGTGAACGAGAATAATTTCATATAGCACAATGTACATGAAATAATGACAGTATGGCGAGTCGTTCCTTCACTATTTTTACCCATAAATACCATAAATTAAGCCTTTTCATACAATAGATCTCCATCACCTCTCCGACTCCTTTATAATTTGTGTAAATATATGAACATAATCATGTGGTCTTTAACAAAGATAGAAGTGTGAAAAAGTTTATATCTTCGACTTCAAAGAACTTCATTAATGCTAATTCTTGACCAAATTTTAGTTGCCTTTAACCTTGAAAATAATCGGTTAAATGGCAAGATGTTTGTAATCAAGCTTAACGACAGCGTTTTTGTGACATTGATGAAAGATGGATTTGTTTTGTTTGTCTTTATTTCAATCGGATAAAAAATTGTACTAGTATCTGATACAGGGTTAATGAAGCAATACGATGGTTAGACGTCATGCTAACCATTGTATAGTATAACAGCGATGAGGAATATGGATAAGTCGACAGTTGACAGGTAAGGACATTGTAAGAAGTGTCATTTTGCTAATTTTTGCTTTAAATATGGCAATATTTTTCTTTATTCCCATTTCCTACATGTTCCCATTACAAAATCTTACCTGTCCTTCCAATTGGAAATTTCCCATTTTAAAACTGAACTTTATTCTCCAATTGGAATTTTCCCATTAACCAAATATTCCAATTGGAATTTTCCAATGTTCATACTTTCCCACTTTGAATGTGGGAATCCTCCAATTGGAAAGATTCACTCATGGGAAGGATTCGCAAACAAATGCCTTAAATAAATCTATCGGTTCTTCATTTTTAATGAATATATTATTTTTCATGTAGTGAGTGTAAATTATTTTAATTAAACAGTCAATTTCAATTTTAAAAATTATGTTCCAAATTCTCCCACAATTTTAATAGAGCCAGTTTTCCAATTGGAAAAGCTTGAAAAAGCCATTTTCCAATGGGAAGGCCATTTTCCAATGGGACTCCCATTGGAAAAGTTGACTTTAAATGCCAAAAAAACATATTTCTAAATTAAATTTCAGGAAACAAAAAATATCTCTTATTAGTATTACCTAACACATTTTAAAAATACAAAAATAAAAAACATTGGGTGAAAAATAAAAAAAATAAGTTTGCAAAAATTCCGGATTTGCAAACTTAATCCGGATGCTGTTAATATACAAATTGTCTCCTTAATGCCGTAAAAAATATACGGTCACCTTAATGCCCTAAGTAGATATATATATTCACTTTCAAATACAGCAACACAAACCAAAATATGGTTAAACCCATCATGGTGTTAGAGTAAAAAACTGTCTTTAATTATGCACACATTTCATGTTAATTATATTTCAAATAAAAAATTCTGCTTAACAGAGATTGTGTATGAGACCGTGTATGAGATTGACTTCTGCTTTAAAACAAAATAAGGAAGTCAACAGATTTCATGCTTTCATACATAATATTCTTTTTTACCTTTAATAAATCGAAAAACTGGTACCTGATACATATTATTTCCCGTTTATTCAAAACCAAATTGAATATAATTTCCTGGTCTATTCAAATACATTGGGAATTTTACCAATTATCACCTACGCAGTTAAAACTTGTCCTATCAATGGTGGTTCACAAATATGTGTATTGCAATTTATTAAGGCTAAATATTTTAGTTATGAAACAATCATCATTGTGGACTATAATAGTGTTGATATTTTTGACACTGTTTAACATGCAGTTGTTTTACAATATCAATTAGCAGTAACATAACAATACAAAGAAGAAAAATGTCTACTGGAGGTTCATCCATTTATAAGGGATTTGACATGATTCATGACTACAGTTGTTCGAAGTGTGAGGAAGAGGATTTTAACACCGAGGCCCAGCACTTCTGTTCTCAGTGTGAACACTATCTGTGTGACAAGTGTGTGAACATGCACAATGGATATCATAAGAAACATACCGTTTATGATCGTCGAGATATGCATATGTGGGAGGAGTTTTCCATGGACATATGTGACCAACATGGCAAAAAACTGGATATCCATTGTAACAATCACCAGGAATGGTGTTGCAGTGTCTGTGTGGACCGTAACCACAGGTAAGAAGTTAACCTTGGGGTTGGGTTTTGGGTCAATAGGGTCAACATCAAGGTCACTGTTACTAAAATAGAAAAGATGATTTCCGCCCAATAACATTAATTAGCAATGGGTGGATAGTGATACAATTTGTGATGTAAAACGTAGCTTGGGGTTGCTTTTGGGGCTGCTATGGTCAAGGTTGCTGTTATTTGAAATAGAAACAATGTTCCCGCTAAGTTTTTGTAGTTAGGAATAGAATATATCTGAGATCATTGTTACTAACTGAAGGGGTTTAATCTCAATCACTTTAGATAGAATATGAAGAAATCGTATATTGATGTGAAGACTTTCATTTGGATTGCTTTTAGTATGCTGAAGGTCACGGCGCTGTTGTTAAAATAAAAATGGTTGCTGCTCATTACCTTGAGTTAGGAATAACGTGTTTGTAAAACTTGTTTCGTTTGAAAATTATGTGAGGTAATAACTGTTGATTGTTATTTGGGTCGGAGGGTGTGTGTGGCAAATGATTTGGATTGTTAAAACTAAGGTACTGACAGCTGGAAGCATTCAGCAAATGTTCACAAGTAAGAAGTCAACCACAGGTAAAAGTTTAACCACAAGTGATAGTTTTAACACAAGGGAGAGTCTAACCAAAGGACGGAATTTAACCACAGGTAATAGTTCAACCACAGGTGAGAGTGTAACGGCAGGTAATAGTTAAACCACAGGTGAGAGTGTAACGACAGAGAAGAGTTAAACCACAGGTATGAGTGTAATGACAGGGAAGTTGAACCATAGGTGAAAGTGTAACGGCAGTGAAGATTTGAACTACAGGTGAGAGTATAATCCCTTGTGAGAGTCTAACCACAGGTGAGAGTTTAATCACTTGTAAGAGTCTAATCACAGGTGAGAGTTAATCAGTAGTAATGGTTTATCAACTGGTGGGAGTTTAACCAGTAGTGAGAGCTTAACCACAGTTAGAGTTTAACCATTAGTGTGAGTTTTACCTTTGTAGAGAGATTTATCACATATGAGAGTTTAACCACAAGCGATGTTTAAGCTACAGGTAAGCGTTTAACCACAGTATAGAGTTGGACCACTGGTAATAGTTTAACTAGTTTAACCAGTAACGAGAGTTGGACCACTTGTGTGACAGTAATGAGAGTTAAATTACAAGTGAGCATCTAACCAAAGTTTAGAATTTGACCACTGGTGAGAGTTTGACCACTAGTGAGAGTTTGACCACTAGTGAGAGTTTAACCAGTAGTAAGAGTCTAACATCAGGTGAGAGGTGGACCACTGGTGAGAGTGTCACAACTATTGAAGGTTTGACCTTTTAGTGAGAGTTAAGCCGTTATTGAGAGTTAAACCACAAAGTTGAGATTTAAACCACAAGTGAGAGTTAAACCACAGAGAGAGTTTAACCACAGGTGAGTTAGTTCACTGGTGATAGTTTAACCACTGTTGAAAGTTTAATCACAGGTGAGAGTTTAGCATCTAGTTACGAGTTTAACCTTAGGTGAGATTTTCACCACTAGTAAGAGTCACCACAGGTGAAAGTTTAACCACAGTTTAGGGTTTAACCACTATTGAGGTGATTTCTATAACCCGGGCCTGATAGACAGATCAAAATTGATTAGATTGTGGTACCAACTATTCATTCTCAAAATGACATGTCAGGTAATTGGGTAATTGGGTAATTCTCAACCCCTTTATTACTTACAATTTGTATTCATTCCTTGGCATTTTAGATTTTTCTAGTTGTCAAAGTGTTCTGGAGTTTTACATCCGGAAGCAGTGTATAGTTGCGTTTGATTTATGTTTAACCGCTTTCACTATTAGTCCAGAACACAAGGACAAATATAATAAGTTATACACATTTAGCTTTACCTCCATTAATTACCCTCATCCTACACAGAAGCTTGAGAACATTTTAGTATATATATTTAACAAATCTGTATTGATCAACAGCCACGTGTTTAAATGTATTTCAGCCTTTGTGCCAGCAGTCACCTGCATGAATTAGCACGAGGCTTTCTTGAAACAGAAGAATTCAAGCAGCTGCCAGCAGCAGTAGAAATGATGAGGAGCAGACTGAATGAACTCAAGAATGACAGGATGAAAGATCAAGCTTCAGCAAAGAACTCGTACAAGAAAATCGTTGCTGAAATCAAGGCTCTCCGCAAAGAGATTAACCAGATCCTAGACCAGCTTGAGAAGAAGACTGTCGAAAGCTTGGATAGTCTGGTGAATGCTATAGAGAAGAGTTTGCAAGATCCTTGTGTCCATATGCATGACCAAATGAGGACAATGGTGGATAAACTTAAGCGGGTCACTGGCAAACACAATGGGATTCAATCGTATATAGGATATAGAAAAAGTCAGACCATGCTGTGCGAGGCAAACATTCTGGTGCATGGTTTACAGAAAAGGCAAAAAGGAGTAATTAGGTTTAAATCTGATGAAAGTGTATTATCATTTTTGAGAAACCTCAATATCAAACGCTGCGTCGATAGTGTTAATTTTATGCCTGAAAGAACAGATGTTGTGCATGTGTTTAAAACACAAAGTTCAAGTCTATATTCTGTTAAAATCAAGGAGGATCATTTTAACTGCCATATTATAGGTATATGTGAGTTGCAGAGTGGACATTTAGTTATTGCTGATCAAAACAACAATAGAGTGAAGCTTCTGAATAAAGATTACAAGGTCATTGATCAATTTGGTCTGCTTAATCCTCCACAACACCTGTGTCACATTGCCGGCGAGGAAATTGCTATTACAGAAGCTATCGATGATCATGCTTTTGGTGAGTATGGCCATGAAGTCTACCTTCTGACAGTAACCAAGGGGAAGCTACAAACATGGAGAAAATTTCCAACTGACGACTGGTGCACCTGTATTGCACACCACCAGGGCAAACTGTATGTTGGCTCTTTCAATGCCCTGTATCAATACACAATGACTGGACAATTAGTTAAGAAATTATATCAAGATGACACTCTTGGTTGCACAGTGAACATGTGTACTGTTAGTCCTGAAGGAGATAGAATATATGTAACAATGTATTACAAACATAAATTAGTAACACTGGATAAAGATGGGCAAGTGCTTTGTACCTTAGAATATCCTGAACTACATCTGCCCAGCGGAGTATGTGTCAGCCCCAGTGGCTATGTATTTGTATGTGGGTTTGGTCCTGACAATGTAATACAGATAAACAGAGATGGGAAAAAGAAGCTGGCAACAGTGGCCAGAAAGGCTGATGGCTTGTTAGGGCCTCAGTCAGTATGGTTCAGTGAACAAACCTCCAGCCTCATTGTGGGGAATGGAGGCAGTGACAATTTAATTGTTGTCAAGCTGTGCTGAAATATGACATCGGATTGAAGTAGTATTTGATACGAATGTCGATCTGTGTGGAATGATTTTTCAGTTGTTCATGTATAGGTGACTTTTGCTATTTATATTGTAAATATGTTAGGATCATATCAAATGCATTGAAATGTATAGAGGTACTTTGAGTTGTATATAAATTAAAGAAAAATACTTGTGTCTTATAGAGTTTGTATTAAGTAATCAGGTGTGTCATGCATATAAATTGAAATACCATTTTATTCAATTTATGTTTAAAATGTTATTAATGTATGCGTTCTGATGTCTTATAGTGTAAGTTTGTGAGTAAGATATAAGTAACAGTAAATATCTTATCGGTTTGAAATAGTGAAATAACATGTTCATTATCATTCATTCTCTGTTTTAAAATGTTTACCCTTTTCACTGTTCAAATCTTATGTCATGGATCACAAAGCTAGGAGGATGTTTTTTCCAATACAAGTGGGATGCTTCATGGATATGACACAATTGTATGTTATGATACTCCCCACAACAAGCTGAAATAAGAGACTGTTCGAATCTTTTTTTTTATTCAACTCGTTTTTATATCCCGCAGAATGTTCGACAGCATATGTTTTTATCCTATTTTCATTTTGTTCTAACTCCTTGTTTGTTCAATGAGGCATTCATTGTGAGACAATATGAAGACATTGAACATTGAACTGTCTAAAGCGAACTATGTCAGATGGCTATCTAAATGACTGCATCGTTACGTTTGCACTGATCAACATTGCTCCGGCTTGATTCATTCGTTTGCAGGTGATTCGTCTGTATCTTGAATTTTCTTTATCACGTTATATGTTAGCTTTTCTTATTTTTCATTGTTTTCGAGTTAAATCTGACTTCGATGAGGCTTATATTTTTAATATTGAATGTATTGATAAATGCTGGGACAAGTGTTATGCCCAAATAACCTAGTTTAAACCCCACATATAACTTGTGTTTAACTGACCGTTCCAAAGCGGTAATCCCAGCATTTATTGATAAAGCTATATTGGTGTGTGTGTATGTGCGTGTGTGTGTGTGTGTGTGTGTGTGTGTGCGCGCGCGCGTGCGTACGTGCGTGCGTGTGATCTGTTCGTGGTGTTTGTACATTTGTGTCTTTTGTTCAGTGCTGTTGGGGCCCTTACCGTGTGTCTCGAAAATGGGTTTATAACAGAAGTGTTGACGACTGGGCTGTCCTGATATGTTTCATTGTATAACAGAAGGGGGATATATTGGAGTCACCATGAGGTTGGTTGGGCCGTCTGTCGACTGCGCGGTCTGTTGCAAAACGTTTTCGAGTGAACTTCTCCCACACTCGGTACACATGACCAACATGATGTGTAGTACTGCTCGTCATAATTAGATTTTGTATCTAACAGCCTACTCGTCTTAAAGTTACCCTCCCTTTAACACTGTTTGTCTCTATAAGACTCTGTGGTGTAAACTTCTCCCACCGTTTTAGAGATGCCACTCTGAAACTTGGTACACATTACCACCATAATAAATAACAGTATGTATCTTTCGTGACACAAAGCATATCTCTTTTGTACACAAAGTTGTCCGTATCTCGAAAATAGGTTAAGACAATCAAATGAAACATATTGAAAGAGACAGTACAGAAAGGCCCATAACTATTTATTTTTTTCAAAGTTGTCAACTTATGCTGCTGTTAGACTGAAAAATACAACAATATCCCAACATGGTACATATCTTATAGGTTTGATTATGTGATTTTTCCGATTTTCCTCAGAACAATACAGTTGTATATGTGTATTTGTAATCATGGAGATTAATAAAATTGTAACTGTTCTTTTAATGTTACTTTTCTTTCTTAATCATCTGTTTAAAAAGGTCAAGCTATTGTCAAAGCTTAGTGACACCCATGCAGAGCAAAGCTCATAACTGTGACTGCAATAGTGTTGGAGTTATGCCCCATATACAAACGAAACAATATAGGCGAGCATTGGCATTTCCTCAACCACTCTCTTTCTTCTGTAAGATTCTACTTTCTTGCACAGTTTGTTTGCCGCATTTTGCTCTGATTAAAAATGTTCACCCTTTTTCAACATGTTGAATTTGCAATTTACATCATAATCTCTGCATATGTTAGACCATTTTTCGAGAAATGTCATATAAATATAAATATGCTCAAGGTTCATACACATTGAACAATGTCGCTACTGGAGTTTCCCTAGTCCCCAAGAACCTTTTGGGTGAGTGGCAGACACAAATAACACTAGACCACTCTCAACCTTTGGGATTATTTTTGAAGAAACGTATTTTTGTTTTACACTATTATGTTATTTTGTGGTATGTTATGTTTGTGAAGTTTTGGGCTTTTGTAAAGCTGAAATTATTGAAAGCGTACATTGATAATAAATCAAATTAGAGTTTGGTGTTAAAATTTGTACAGCGAGTATAACTAATAAAAACTAGCAATACTACTTATAGTGTTAGTTTGCTGGAGTGAAGCGAGCAAGAAAACAATCTAGTCGAAATTAATACGTATTAAAAGCTGAGCGAGCGAGCGAGAACGTACTAAGAATGGTGTATTCTGAAGAAACCTTAAAATCAAAATGAGCTAGGCAATTATTTGCATCTACTAATGCTTAAGTGACAATACATTTTCTGAGTTTTTTAAGTGTTTTTGTTTTGTTTTTCAAACGTTTACTCGAACAAGTACTCAATTAAGCCTGTTTTGCACCATTAAGGTTAAATAATAATGATACCTAGTAATACAGTGTTCTAGTCGATTGAAATTTGCAACTTGAACAGTTTATTTCTTTAATATTTACACCTATTCATATAACAGTAAACCAATAGTAAGGTGAAATGGATTGGAAAACAAGCAATGTAATCGCTTATACTAATTACTTTCCATGTGGGAGTGTACAGTTACGAATTGCATAGAAAGTCAGTGTATGATGTGTACAATATGACGAAAAATATTATTTTAATAACTGTTCAAACTATTTTTTTACATTTTACTTGAATGTTTTGGAATAATAAGAGTAAAAAAGACAAACAAACAAAACAAAACGCAAAAAATATTCTGTTACACACACTGTCCCGATGAAAAGCGATCAATACACCAATGAGGGCGACTGTTAGGCATCAAAACGCTTTGCTTTTGCAATGAATCTATGGACTTTTAAAGCTTGAATTGGCATCAAGAGTAAGGCGATCATTACCGAAAAGAAGATTTTCTACAGTAGCAGGACAAGGTTAATAATGGATAAAACGGTCACGCATTAATGATATCTAGGACACTGAGTGAGATAATGTGACACAGTTTCAACGGCACCACAAGCGCAAAGGGGAGAAAGAATAACATTTCTTCTGTAAAGGTCATTACTTTAATGAGCTTCATCCTAATAGCAGACGAGCGTGATTTACTTGATGTTGTTTGTTTCCTTCATTATACAGAAGTTGTGTTTTCTTTGGTTTCGTGTTAAGTTGCGATTTAAACTCGCTGGGAGTAGGTGTATATTTGATATCTTCAGGAAATGAATTCCACTGGCGAATAGTCAGGGGCAGAAATGAAGTAGCAAAGGCTTGAGTGTTACAATGGATGACTGGAACATCTGATCGATTTCGTAGTGCATTTGGCAGAGCTCTCGGCTGAGGAATAAGATTTGTAAGATACTCTTGAGAAAGACCATTTTTCATTTTAAAGAACAAAATGAGGCGATGTTTGCGTCTCCTTGTCGCCAGTGTATCCCAGTTAACGTCAGCCATAAGCCGCTCAATACTACAAAGTTTGGTAGCACCGGTAACAATTCTAGGCGCCTAATGTTGGACAGTCTCGATATCATTTTTTAATTAATTACTTCAATTATCCCATACAACATCGGCATACTCGAGTAAAGGTCTAATAAAAGTGACATACATTTTATCCAAGGCTGTACGGGAAATTACAAACTTTAATGTCTAAAAATGCCAATTCTCTGCCATTGTTGATGTTTAAAGATATATGAGATTGCCATTTGCCATCTGAAGAGAAGGTTACCCCGAAATGTATATCAGTGCTGATTTGAGATATGGGAACATTGTCGAGATAAAGTGGGGGTTGATTTTGTTGTTAATGTTTACTAAAAAAGAGAACAGATTCTGTCTAAGATTGATTTAAAGTTACTAGCCATTTCTTCGAACAAGATGATATTTGAGACAGGTCATGGTTAAGGTCGGCTGCAGAAGATACGGGGTCTTCGACAATAATGTCATTAATGAATATAAGGGAGAGCAAAGGTCCAAGGATAGAACCGTGAGGAACACCAGCGTTGATAGTGAGAATTCCTGAAACAGAGTTTGATAAGACTACAATACAACTAAGAAGTGATAATGGTCTATAATAATAATATCTGTCATGTGTTCCCGTTCCGGATAGAAAAATCCGACCCGGGGGCACCTGCGTTGCCTGGTAACGAGGCTTGCCTAGTTACCGTCTACGCAGCGAGCCCGAGGGTCGGATTTTCCAGCATGGCTGACGCATACATGCCATATCCCGCGGCGGGGAGAAAAATCCCCCGGAATTTCGATCCATCCCCCGATCTCTCGGCGGAAGATAAAAATCCCCCGGAATTTAATTTTTTTTTATATATAATTTTACATCAGGCAATAATGACAAAGTAAAACCACAGTATGTGAGTGAAACTCTCCAAAAGGAAACTTTTACAACAAGTTATCAATTAATTTGTAGTAATTATCAAAGGCAAAGAAATATTACTCTTTTGGAAGGAAGAAATAAATAATATTTATTCTATTCTCTTATTGTCTGAAAGTCATCAAAGCTGATAGAATTAAGCACAATTTTTTAAAGACTTTGGAGGAAGGTAAATTTAATTTGTCTCGAAAACATATTTTTCCAATGACGTATTTTGTTCTGCAAGTGCATTACAGTATGACATGACAGTGTATCATAAAAATATGATAAATCATGACATAAAATAATTCGGTATAATGAAAAAGTTAAGAGGTTTTCAAAGCAAACTATATGTGAATACATTTTTTCATACTTTTTAATACTTTAAAATTTAAAACTTAGACCTGCTAAAAAAATCCCCCTGAATACAACCAAAATCCCCCTGAATTTTCAGCCTTTTGAACAAATCCCCCTGAATGGTCTCCAGAAAATATGGCATGTATGCTGACGTCACCGGAAATGCCTATCCGGTGTGCTAGAATTGCAGGGACTAGATGGATCAGATTTTTTCTAAATGGGGCAGATATTCGCCATCTTTCAAAGGAGAAGGGAAAGTAGAGTTTGCCAACAATTTGTTAAATAATTCGAGAGCGGTACAGCAAGTTCGTCTTTGCCCTCGTTAATAATAATAATGTAAATAATCGAGTCAGGACCACTTGCTTAACTAGGATCAATACAGGAAATCTCTAACGTCCTGGCTTGTCAAAAATATTTCTGAGAGGAAAGTGGATGGAACATTCTCAACTGTAAAAAGAGGTCCTTTATATTTCTTTAATACATAATGCTTAAGGCTACTAAAAGTCAGTAAAATTTACCTAGTACTATATGAGATATAAGGTTTGTATCATCAGAACTTAAATATAAAAAACTATGAAATAAATAGGTGTTGTTTACGTAGTTAATTCGGACGATCACGTTGAACATTTACATATGGATGGTGTTTTAACGCAGCTATTTGAATTGTAGCTTAGTATAAACTATCATGAAATTCTTCTTAACTTTTATACTTTATGTGACCATGTTCAATTTCTACTGAAATAAAACACTAAGCCGAAATTTTGATTTACTTATATCAGTAGGCAAAATAAAACAAACATTATCAATTTATTACAAAATATATCGATACATAGGCCACAATGTAACCCTTGTTACGTAAACTAGAAAACATATCGGCTATAAAAAAAAACTATTTTATTATACAAATAAAATCTCATTTATTTTCTCACTAAATTTTTGGTATTTTTCCAGAATGGGTTCGCAGCTCGTCTGTTATCGAGATATTGTAACAACCTTAATATAGACGTTGAAACATTTACAGCAAGGCTCACAACTCTGAGTCCATTTATAACCAAAAGATCTACCTGTATAAGTAGTATGTATCCGCTTACGGTGCTCTTGTAAAAGACCTTTCCGACGAACACTGAACACGATGAACGTACTATGCATAAAATACTTTCTCACCATTATCACGATTATCAGTGTCAGCAGAAGAAGCAGTGTGTTAAATGTCCTTGTCAAGAATGTCAAATAAACACGGGGAAAATGTTATATAAACGACTAAATGCACCAGCAAGTACATTTGAATGGCAGTCTTTAGACAAAAAAATATTAAAGATGCACTCTTACTCCCAAATAAGATTAACCATTGCACTATTAATACAATTGTTTTAATACGCAAAAATGATGAACAATTGTCGAAAACAATAGTTCTTATGAAGGATGACGAGTTCGATTTGAAAGAAAGGTGCAGAAAACATGGTATTTCTATCTTATGAGACGAGAGTAGAACACAGTAAATCTTTTAGCACTCACCAATCATTTAATATTTTTGAGTTTTCAAAAACGCTTAAAATAGTGTTATCATTAACTAACAATTTCCATAAATGCTTTATTTAGTAAGTAGTTAAAGGTGTATCACTCAAAAGTTATGTTTGTTTTACATGTGTATGTTGTGATTTTGAATAAGAGTGTCACTTTAAAGCAAAGACGTGTTATCGGATCAATTATTATCATTATCAATGTAACCATTAATGTAATTTAGATTGAAGTAATTGATATTCACGTAAATGTTATTAGAACAATGCTAATAATCTCCATCGCTGCTGTCAAAGCGGACTTCCCTACGCGGACGCATGGGTCCGCCATATCGGACCGGCTCGCATGCGCGGCAGGACGCACTAGAGTGGCATTCCTACGTGCATGCTTGGATTTAAAAAAATATATTATCTCTTAAAAAGGCCATTGATTTAAATTTGTTTGTTCTAATCTCTTTAAGCTCGATTGTGACGAAAGCTGCGTATGTTTCCTCGGCATGAACAATTTCTGGTGTCCGTTTTGATAGGCAATCAGAACGTATCCTTGGTTAGGATCAAACCCACTATCTCTTGGGTGGGAAGCGGACACCTATACTTGACCATCTCACCGTATTTTCATTGGTTTACATGTGTTTAGGATCGATAAGTGTCGACTATAAGAAGTGTGTATTCTACATATTTACTTGTAATATTATAAGACAATGGGCAATTGAAGCTGTGTACATGAACAATTCATTTTACCGACAGGCACAATGATCACGGCCAAACTAATCAAGATACATAATGCTGCTTGAGAAAACACAATCATTTAACACATATAAAAATAGAATCATTTAAAAAAATAACGCCTTGGCATGTTTTGTTAAAGGCTTGTAAGATAAACACTTTTTGCAAAAAAGATTCATTTATAGGCCTAGTTAATAGAATGCTGTGCATCTCCTGCTAATTGCACTGGTGTCACAGTAGGGACAAATTACCTGTGTATTCGTTTATTGGCACAGGGGCCATTTAGGGTCCATGTGTACAATAAAACAACCCAAACTGCACAGCAGGATACTTAGATCGGAGATCTGATAAGGCAATTATGCAATCAAATTAACAGATATTGTGTATTTTATTATTATTATTATTATTATTATTATTATTATTATTATTATTATTATTATTATTATTATTATTATTATTTGTATTATTATTTTATTATTATTTTATTATTGTTTTTTTTTTTGGAGGGGGGGGGGGCACTTAAATAAGGCTTAAACTAGGCCTTTAAGCTGCGCTCTCACATTCTGATTGTTTTGACAACGTTTCTATTTCCTGTCTTGGAATGAATCTATTTTTGCTTAAATGCCTGGAAACCAGTGATATAAGAGTCCGGACAAAAGATCAGATCGCAGCTTTTCTATTAACGTTCGAAAATTGATGATTTATGGCTAAAAGCCTTTACCAAACAATTGAGATCTGTTCTATTGTGAGTTATCTTATAAGACTGAATTGATGCCAATGATGCCAAAATGAGCTGATTCTGAGACAAAAAATAAAACTGTCTATATGCAAGCAGCTTTGACAGGCACACAATGATACATCTGATGTTTTGAGGTCTGTAGTTTTTTATTTACTTTTGGACCCATAGACCAAGAACTTACTGGGATTTTGTGATGTTAGGCTTTCTTGATAATTGAACTAATACCTAGTATGTACCTGGTATGTATTGACCATTCTCTTTGAATATTACAAGAACATTTTTGTGGTTCAGTTATGTTTCAGAGTTTGTCCGGCGGTAAAGAGCGGTTCAGTGAACTTTGCCAGCAGACTTATCCACGGTCGGGGTACATGACGGAGGTTTTAGTCAGCCGTAACCGTTTTCAGGAGACGGAGTCGTCAAGAAACAGAAAATTGATATGGATGATATGGTACAGCTTCTTTTAATAATTCTCAAATATTCTCTTTCTATTCATTTAATAGGTAGAAAATTGCATGGAATGGCAAATTACAATATAAACTCCTGTATTGGTTCTGTGGTCAGATATTTCTTATGGGACAGCATAAAAGTTTAACTATGTTTAGAGCGTTGTACAGGGCTTCTCATAGATAACAATCTAAATTGAAACGATATCTCCATAATTTCATCCTCAAGTGATGAACTTTGGGATTGTGTTACTAGCATTTCTTAACATTGAAATATACTTTTATTTTCAGAAAAAAAATCTGCAAAGAAGGCGCAAAAACTGCGGGTTTAGAGAAAAGTCATGTAAATTCATCCTCATTGTGTGACAAAGAAATTAAAAAATATAATATGAAAAAATCTGGATGTTTAAGTAAAGTGAGCGCACAGATAATCATAAATTCATCAGGTAGTAGCACAAAACGTCAAAAAGCGCGGGGAAATCAGAAAATACCAGTAAAACAACGACACAGACAGCACCCTGTGTGCGTAGCTATGGAGGCGCTGGAACCCTCTAATGTTCCTATATCAGGTATTTAAGATTTATATAATTATGTGAAAGTTTTGGTCTTACATTTGAATCGAGAGATGTATCCTGACTTGTAAGAAGTTTAAGCAGGAGGTGGTACTCATGTCAAGCTTTTTTGAGTAAAGGAGGAGTAATATCCCATAGAACGCTACTTATTGGTCTTTCCGTCTTGTATTATTTTAACCTTTAAATGCTCTTGGGCAATATTGTTCAACAGAGGTTTACTTAATACATCGTATGAATACAGAATGAATATTAATGTACATGTAATGAACGATCAGAGGTACACTGTAACAGGTTACACATGTTGTAAATGCAGTCAGATGGCTAAAGAACCATGTGTAACCACATCCGTTGTATGGCGTCAATGAGTAATGACTGATTTTGCAATCGTTCAAAACCAAAAGAGCGTGTTTGTAACATTTGTTTCGGTATAATTTACATTATGTTTTATCATTAGTTAAGCCCTTTCAAAAAACAAGCAATATGGGGTCACCAGTCAGCAAAGTCACACTATTGTATAAAGCATATTTTATTGTCATCGACATGCATGAGTGACTTCTTCCCGCCTAGAAACCGGTCCTCATGGCGGGATTTTGTAACCCGTTTTCCGTCGAATGTCATCAGCAGCTACACTGTTTTGCGTCAAACACTAATTGCCACAACTCTAGATTGATCTAATTTTTTTTCTCTTTTTCGCAAATTTGTCATCATTTAGTAAAACGTCAAGAGATATCTGCGAAAAGCGTTTAATGTACCTGGAATTTAAAAGAGTTCTCGGCGATGCATGTCCACAAAAACTTGATTTTTGTACGGCGTTGCGGACTCGAAGACGGCTTTCAAGTCTGACTGAAAGACTCGGGAATAGAAATTTTACTGTAATGAGGTCTTGTTAAATGCTAGCTATTCGATTCTCGGCTTGGAAACCGGTGCTCATGGCGGGATTTTGTTACTCGATTTCCGTCGTATCAGCACCAAAGCTTTTTTGCGTCACACACTCGTTTAGCTCTTCGAAAATCATATGCACACTACCTGGAAGAGAGACTTAATTTTGTGCAATATTCCGTGGTTACTGCCACCAATTTTTCAAGGACCACAATGTAAATAAGTGAAAATCATTTTTCTCTTTTTTGTGTCATCCTTGGTATTGTGTGTGCATTTCATGGTTTCTATTGTCTATGCATTGATAATGATATGTTATAATTTGTCTGCATTATAACGTGCCATGTAATGTTCATGTCTTTTTACAGAATAAACCTACTACTACTACTACTACTATATATTATGCATTAAAGCACCGTTAATCCGAAGTCGTCGGTACCAAGATAAAATTCGAATAAACGATATTTTGGATTAACAATTATAAGAAAATTATTCTAATTATTAGCGCGAATTAGTGGTTACGTAAAAATATTTAGTTGTGAAGCTTGCAATGTCGGCTACAAGTTACCAAAATTTTGCATCGTTCACTCATTGAATTTTTCCGATTTGAATTAATTCCATGTTTCTTATTCACCTACCTCTATGCTCGTGTATAGTATTATAATATCGCCAATGATTATTGGTAAAACCAAATCATTCGAAAATATACCTGCAGCTTCCTTGTTCTCAGTCTGACAATGGCTTATAATGATCGTAGAAACCTGTTGCCTGAAACTCAGACACCCTTGTATTCGAAAAGATTGGCATTCGAAATGCATTTTATATATAACTGTCGGAAAATAGTTCATTGAGCTAAACATTTGTTTAGTTTCTTGTTTACATATACCCGACATTAACTGAAGAATCTTGTATCATGTACCAAGTATGATTATGTTGTTGTGTTAAACCAATTTTCTATTCTTTAATATAAACTTGGCATACTCTAATTCTATCGGAACTCAGTTGGTTTGACCGTTATAGTATGTCCATGTATAACATAAAATTGGCAGGAGTTATCGACTATAAAAAAGTAGTAGCCAAATATTTTCATAAAAAACACATCATATAACTGGATTTTTCAGTATGACCAGGGGCGGTTCCAGGACAGGGGGCGTATCTATGGGGCGTAACCTTTTATTTGCGGCCCTCCCTTGGAACCGAAACAATGTTGTCAATGTTGTCAAGGGCAAAGTTCTGAATAAGTAAATAGCGTTGTAATTTATCGGTACGGCAGTTATTGCACGGTTTAGCGCCGCATTCTTGTGACCGTTCCGATTTAGGCGTTAAAGTGACACTCTTATTCAAAATCAATACAAACACATATACAAACATATATTTTAAGTGGTAAACCTTAAACTACTAAACCTTTTACTAAAAAATGCACTTTCGGAAAATATGAATTACTTATAACAAGATTATGATCGTGTTTTTACTAGCTGAAAATTATTAAATGACTGGTGAATGCTAAAATATTTACTCTGATCTACTATCATTTCTGCACCTTTCTTTCAAATTAAACTCGGTATCTCTCATAAAAACCATTGTTTTTTTACATTTATTCATCCTTTTTGATATATTAAAACAATTGTATTAACTGTGTTAATTCTATAAGGGAGTGCATCTTTAATTCATAGACGAAAAGAAAGTAAACACTTTTAAACTTGACAATTATTTCAGAATGGACATCTAATGAGCCACATAACAACGTCCCACCCACTGCGAATGTCCCTTAAGTCAAATTCTACGAATATAAATATTAAAGTTTCTCAAAGAACCAATTTTTACAGAGACACAAACGCCAATTGCCACCAATCTAGATTGATCTATATTTTTATCTCTCTTTCGCGAATTTGTCATCACTTAGCAAAAACGACAAGAGATATCTGCGAAAAGCGTTTAATTTACGTGGAATTTAAAAGAGTTCTCGGTGATGCATGTCCACAAAAACCTGATTTTTGCACGATGTTGCAGACTCGAAGTCGGCATCCTAGTCTGATGAAAGGCTCAAGTATAAATATTGTACTCTAATGAGGTCTCGTTTGGTGTAAGCTTTTTGTAGTTGCAAAATGGTAGCTTCAAAGTTCAAAAACATAATGGCATTAAGAAAACACATTATGAGTGTTTCATTTCACCACCAACAGAACAAACAGCAAAAACATTTAATAGCACGAAATATGACCCCATTGAAGTAAATTAAATTGATATAGATAATATATATGCATTACAGATGCAAAGGCAAAGTGTGTTTCACGATAAAATATACTGATATAGGTTTATATACAGGAATTACATAATTTATGCAAAAAAGTTATTGGTTAAATTCAATATTCCATTGATGAATAGTTAATTTCTTAGTTTTGGATTATATGCAGTGTTAGAAGTATCCTATGTTTAAGTAACCCATCGTACTGTCGTATTTTCGCGTTTTCGTTATCGTACTGTCGCGTTTTCATCATCGTACTGTCGCGTTTTCACCATCGTAGTTTAGGATCAAATATCCTCAAATAGCTCAAATAGCTCCAAAAGCTCCAATATCCTCAAATATCCTCAAATAGCTCCAATAGCTCCAATATCCGAAATAGCTCCAATAGTTTAAATACTTAAATCTTTAAAACCCCAAATATCTTTAAAAGTTCAAATAGCTCCAATAGCTCAAATATCTGAAATAGCTCCAATATCCCAAATAGCTCAAATAGCTCCAATAGCTCAAATATCCGAAATAGCTCCAATATCCCAAATAGCTCAAATAGCTCCAATAGCTTAAATATCCGAAATAGTTTCAATAGTTCAAATAGCTCCAAAAGCTCCAATATCCCAAATATCTTTAAATAGCTCCAATAGCTCCAATATCCGAAATAGCTCCAATAGTTTAAATACCTCCAGAATCTTTAATACCCCAAATATCTTTATTAGTTCAAATAGCTCCAATAGCTCAAATATCCGAAATAGCTCCAATATCCCAAAAAGCTCAAACAGCTCCAATAGCTCAAATATCCGAAATAGCTCCAATATCCCAAATAGCTCAAATAGCTCCAATAGCTCAAATATCCGAAATAGTTTCAATAGTTCAAATAGCTCAAATAGCTCAAATATCCCAAATATCTTCAATAGTTCAAATAGCTCCAATAGCTCAAATATCCGAAATAGCTCCAATATCCCAAATAGCTCAAATAGCTCCAATAGCTTCAATATCCCAAATATCTTTAATAGTTCAAATAACTCCAATAGCTCAAATATCCTAAATAGTTTCAATAGTTCAAATAGCTCCAAAAGCTCCAATATCCCAAATATCTTCAATAGTTCAAATAGCTCCAATAGCTCAAATATCCGAAATAGCTCCAATATCCCAAATAGCTCAAATAGCTCCAATAGCTCAAATATCCGAAATAGTTTCAATAGTTCGCTCCAATATCCCAAATATCTTCAATAGTTCATATAGCTCCAATAGCTCAATTATTCCAAAAGCTCCAATAGATCAAATATCCCAAATAGCTCCAATAGCTCCAAGAGATCCAATAGTTCAAATATCCCAAATAGTTCAAATATCCCAAATAGCTCCAATACCTCCACTATCCCAAATAGCTCCAATAGTCAAAATAGCTCCAATAGCTCAAATATCCTAAATACCTCAAATAGCTCCAATAGTTAAAATAGCTCCAATAGTTCCAATATCCCAAATAGCTCCAATAGTTCCAATATCCCAAATAGCTCCAATAGTTAAAATAGCTCCAGTAGCTCAAATATCCCATATAGCTCAAATACCTCAAATAGCTCCAATAGTTCCAATAGTTAAAATAGCTCCAATAGTTCAAATATCCCAAATAGCTCCAATAGTTCCAATATCCCAAATAGCTCCAATAGTTAAAATAGCTCCAATAGTTCCAATATCCCAAATATCTCCAATAGTTCCAATATCCCAAATAGCTCCAATAGTTAAAATAGCTCCAATAGCTCAAATATCCCATATAGCTCAAATATCCCAAATAGCTCCAATAGTTCCAATACCTTTAATAGCTCCAATAGTTAAAATAGCTCAAGTAGCTCAAATATCCCAAAGAGCTCAAATACCTCAAATAGCTCCAATAGTTCCAACAGTTAAAATAGCTCCAATAGTTCAAATATCCCAAATAGCTCCAATAGCTCCAATACCTTAAATAGCTCCAATAGTTAAAATAGCTCAAGTAGCTCAAATACCTCAAATAGCGCCAATAACTCAAAGCGTTGAATATCTCTTATAACTAAATATAAGCTTCAATAGCTAAAATAGTTCCAAATGCTCCAGTAGCTCAAATACCTCAAATAGCTTTAACAGCTCATATAGCTTCATCGTCTCGAATAGCAGTAGTAGCTTGAATAGCTCAAATACGTACAAATGCACCAATAGCTGAAATAGCTTCAATAGATCCAATATCTCAAAGAGCTGAAATAGCTCTTATTCCTCAGTTAGCTTCAACAACCAAATGCCCAAGTATCGCAATCAACTCAAATAACTTCAACAGCTCGAAAAGCTTTAACAATAGCTCGAATACATCCAATAGCTTAATAGCTTCGAAAGCTCAAATAGCTTCGAAAGCTGGAATAGCTTCAAAGGCTCCTGTGATAAAAAACGCTCCAAAAGCTCTAAAAGTGTTCTTTAGGTTGAATTGAAATGATAGTTAATAGCAGTTATTATTGTGCAATTTTCAAAAACTTTTTGTAATGGTTTGTTAATTTCACGGAAGCAATTTCGGAAAGTTTCGTAAGTAATGATCAAAATATTTTAAACCTTTCTGTTTTTATAGATAATCAATTGCTTATCCTATTTTATTATCATAGGTCATAAACCATTGTACCAGGTCGGTTGTCGTTGGTAGCTAAACGAGACGAACCTAATGTATGATCCACAAAAGTTTATGTCAGAAATTTAATTTATAGTTTTCATGCTATTTAAATAATACGTCTTAATTATGGTAATTTGTTATATGAAGTTCGGGAAGTTAAAAGTATATCATCCTGTAGACTGTTACGATGTTTGAGAGCAACACATCTTGGTTAGTACGGAATGCCGTTAGGGCCATCGCCTGGGAATGTGTTGATCTGAAACGCGATACTCGATAGTATGATGATGAAAACGCAAAATCACGAAACTACGATGGGGAAAACGCGACAGTACGATAACGAAAACGCAAAAAATACGACAGTACGATGATGATATTGCGATAAACTATCGTGTTTTCACCATTTTCGCGTTTTCACCATCGTAATATCGTGATTTCGCGTTTTCATCATCGTACTATCGTACTTTCACGTTTTCATCAATAGATGCAATTTTAATTATTGAGTGTTCGCGCGCTTCTGTAGTTTGGAGCAATAGCTTAGTTCATGTAATAAAGCTCCCTTTAACCCCTTATGCAGTTGTTTGTTTAACGATGGAAAATGGCCGTGGGACTCCGAATGGTCTTCTTTTGTCATGATTGGACCGTTTCAACCCTGCTCGGCGTGCATCGCCGGTTCTAGCTTTAAATGAACGCTTTGCGCCTTCCGGTAATGGAAGTATGGGTCTATTTTGACAAAAATAAAGGTATATGCAGTCGGATTTGGATACTTAACACGCATTTTACCCTATGGTGCCAACACTCAGAGCTCGTAATTCTACCATAAATTGATCTAATGGTCCACTTACAAAGCAGTTCCGATATGTTCAAAGGCCTTACGAAGAAATTGCAAAACTCCTCGCACATAGCTTTCTAAAAAGGTAGCTCTTCAATGTTTGAAACTTTTGATGGCTCAAATTAATGTTTTATTATGTTTTTAGTGAACTGGCTATTTGTCTACAATATTTTTTGTAGAAGGTTAAGCCACTATTATAGTACTGGAATTACTACATTGTATAACTAAATTAAAGTCAAAGAAACATTGTCTTGGGGTTGTTTTTCTTTTGTTACATCATATCTTGTTTCCTTTCTTATTTTAATGCAGTCGAAACCCGTTGGCTCGATTTCGCTTAGCATGATTTCCTCGTTGGCTGGAACTTGATGTAAAGGACCATTTTTACTCTATGTAAGCATTCCCGCTTGACTCGATATTTGCGAGGCTCGAAGTATTTTGGTGGGTCCCTGGGAGTTCGAGCCAACCGGTTTCGACTGTTAAGTACTTTTTGATGTATGTCTTTATGGTCTCAGGAGGTCGAATATCTCTCGTTTAGTGTCAATTAAACCCTTACTCTCGTCATCAAAACACGATCCGTGTTCAGTAATGTCCTGAGTCTGAATTGCAGACTCAGACTCCGAAAAGAATCTTTTTACTTTTGTTTTAAAAATGCTGCTTCAGCAGCAAATATTGTCAAAGTGGTGTTTCTGTTTTACAATCAGGCACACAACTTTTGTCAAAATTAGATACATGCATATAATAGTTATTTTAGAATTGCCTTTATTTAAGAATTCTGTTTTCTGTGACTGAGTGTCAATCTCAGACCTAAGACGTTTGTGAATATAGACTCCATGGTCTCTGATTGGCTAGTAGACTGATTCCAACTGTAATAATAGACATAACAAAACTTATAATTGCGAAAGTACGAAAACCGCGATAATTTAGTCCCGTACATCAAGCAACTGGTCTGAATTACTAGCGTCATGTTTTAATGACATATAATGGTTATAAAATTTCAGCTCTATAAATCAAGCGACTATTACTACTTTCCTCGCTCCTTTAATATGATTTACGCCGCTGTAGGTAAAACTGTAAAATTGTCGCGTACGTCAAAAGTGATTTATGTACGTTTATTCAAGGGCCGTTGCTCTGCCACACGGGGTTCGTGAAAACCAACGTAACGATCGTCTGATATGTTTTTAAACGTAATTGGGTTTGGAAGATGAGCGCAAAGAGTTTAATGAAACACTTACAGTTAATAAATAGTATGTCATTTTTCCTAAAGAAACACTGAAATATTTTATCCTATTACAACAAAGTGACTAAATTCGTTTTTTTAAGGAACTGCTTGACTATAGTTAATATGCAAAGGGATATTCGTCAACTAACATTGATGTCTGCATGTATAAAACTTGTCTTTACACATACCTGGTTGATTTCGTGTTGTCTCAAAAAAGATGAAAATGGTATTTTTAGAAACTTTGTTATATTCAAAAAAAATGATATGACTTGAAGGACTATTTTGTAAAAGTTCAATTTAATTCTTAATTGTGTTGATACGTCAAACACATGCCATTCTCAGAGAGCACCGACATATTTCATTGAACTAATTAAAACATAGTGAACTATTTATTCTAAAAATATTATATTTCAATATTTCCTAAATTAAGGATAAAATTGATGTTAGATATGCCGGTCGGTGTAGTTTTTGTTCGTATTATTTATATTGACCTAGATAAGGCCAATGGGATTGATGATGTAAATCTTGACCGAGATAGAAGCAACGGTATTTATGCTGTACAACTTAACCGAGATAGAAGCAACGGTATTTATGCTGTACAACTTAACCGAGATAGAAGCAACGGTATTTATGCTGTACAACTTAACCGAGATAGAAGCAACGGTATTTATGCTGTACAACTTAACCGAGATAAGGCAACGGTATCGATGCTCTAAAAATTGACCTTGATAGGGCCAACAGTATTGATGCTTTTAAGCTTAGCATCAATAGGCTTACGGTATTGATGCTGTAAAACTTGACCTAGATAGCGCCAATGGTATTGATGCTATATAACTTGACCTAGTTAGCGTGAGAAGTACAAATACCGAGTGTATTAAACATGACCTTGAAGGGGTCAGCGGTGCGGATGATGTACAATTTGACCCAGTCGTGTTCAACAGAAGGTGCTTTATATCATGACATAGTCAGTATCAGCATTAGATGCTATAAAATTTGACCTAGTCAGAGTTAGCTTAAGATGCTATTTAACTTGACCTAGTCAGGGTTAGTATAAGATGCTATAAAATTTGACCTAGTCAGGGTCAGCATTAGATGCTTTAAAGTTTGACCTAGTCAGAGTTAGCTTAAGATGCTATACAATTTGACCGAGTCAGGGTCAGAATAAGATGCTATAAAATTTGACCTAGTCAGGGTCAGCATTAGATGCTATTAAACTTGACCTAGTCAGGGTCAGCATTAGATCCTATACGATTTGACCTAGTCAGGGTCAGCATTAGATCCTTTAAAATTTGACCTAGTCAGAGTTAGCTTAAGATGCTTTACAATTTGACCTAGTCAGGGTCAGCATTAGATGCTTTAAAATTTGACCTAGTCAGAGTTATCTTAGGATGCTATAAAATTTGACCTAGTCAGGGTCAGCATTAGATGCTTTAAAATTTGACCTAGTCAGAGTTAGCTTAAGATGCTATAAAATTTGACCTAGTCAGGGGCAGCATTAGATGCTATAAAACTTTACCTAGTCAGGGTCAGCATAAGATGCTACAAAACTTTACCTAGTCAGGGTCAGCATTCGATGCTATAAAACTTAACCTAGTCAGGGTCAGCATAAGATGCTATACAATTTGACCTAGTCAGGGTCAGCATTCGATGCTATAAATTTGACCTAGTCAGGGTCAGCATTCGATGTTATAAAATTTGACCTAGTCAGGGTCAGCATTCGATGTTATAAAATTTGACATAGTCAGGGTCAGCATTCGATGCTATAAAAGTTGACCTAGTCAGGGTCAGCATTAGATCTTATAAAATTTGATCTAGTCAGGGTCAGCATTCGATGCCATTAAACTTGACCTAGTCAGGGTCATCATTCGATGCTATAAAACTTTACCTAGTCAGAGTCAGCATTAGATATTTGACTTAGTCAGGGTCAGCATTAGATGTTATAAAATTTGACCTAGTCAGGGTCAGTATAAGATGCTATAAAACTTTACCTAGTCAGGGTCAGCATTCGATGCTATAAGATTTGACCTAGTCAGGGTCAGAATTAGATGCTATTAAAGTTGACCTAGTCAGGGTCAGCATTCGATGCTATAAAATTTGACCTAGTCAGGATCATAATTAGATGCTATTAAACTTGACCTAGTCAGTTTGAGCATTATATGCCATTCAAACTGACTTAGTCAGGGTTAGCATAAGATGCTCTAAAACTTGACCTAGCCAGGGTAAGCATTAGATGCTATAAAACTTGACCTAGCCAGGGTTAGCATTAGATGCAATAAAATTTGACCTAGTCAGGGTCAGCATTAGATGTTAACAAAACTTTACCTAGTCAGGGTCAGCATTCGATGCTATAAAATTTGACCTAGTCAGGGTCAGAATAAGATGCTATTAAAGTTGACTTAGTCAGGGTCAGCATTCGATGCTATAAAATTTGACCTAGTCAGGGTCAGCATTCGATGTTATAAAACTTTACCTAGTCAGGGTCAGCATTCGATGCTATAAAATTTGATCTAGTCAGGGTCAGCATTCGATGCTATAAAATTTGACCTAGTCAGGGTCAGCATTCGATGTTATAAAATTTGACCTAATCAGGATCAGCATTTGATGTTATAAAATTTCACCTAATCAGGGTCAGCATTAGATGTTATAAAATTTGACCTAGTCAGGGTCAGCATTAGATGTTATAAAAGTTGACCTAGTCAGGGTCAGCATTCGATGCTATAAAATTTGACCTAGTCAGGGTCAGCATTCAATGTTATAAAATTTGACCTAGTCAGGGTCAGCAGTCGATGTTATAAAACTTTACCTACTCAGGATCAGCATTCGATGCTATAAACTTTGACCTAGTCAGGGTCAGCCATAGCAGCGCTATATCATAATTGTACATACTGCTTATTAGGGAATATGGTTTGTGTTAAATTTAGTTAAAGGGAACAGTTTGAGTGTCATACAACGAGGCTTAGTTAAAATCAATCGTATGGTGCCATAAAGCTTGACCAAGTTACGGTCAACAATATGTCTTCCATAAAATTGCCAGATCAACAGTATGGTTGCTGTAAATAGTGACCTAGTCAGCTGTTTACTACTAATCATATCCTATTAAATTTGTGTCTGATTTTTATTTTAAAGGGTCACAGCATAAGTTAAGGCAAGGAAATATGCATATTAATTATAATGTATTATTATGTTTAACTTATTTGACTTTAATGATCAAAACAAAAAAGCATTGATTTGTGTGCAGTTTAGAAAAGTAGCCGTAATCAATGGGGTTTTCTGAATTAATAGGTACATGGCCATACTGTTCCCAGTTAATAACTCACACCAAAATATCGTTTATATTTTTTTTATTTCAACAATTTTTGCAACAATTTATATTGTGTCCCTTTAAATTAAATAGATATATTAAGAACATATGACTTATTTTTTCTGTAAATCGTCCTCGGTTCATATAACTATGTGAAGAATATACACAATGGTCTTTTTTTGCAAAGCAGTATATCATATCCGTTTTATTTGAAATTAAATTCTTGACTTGCTAACAAGATAGACTAATATAATTTGTACTTGTTATGTTTTTTGTTGAATATATACATTTTCATTATGTTAATAAATTAGGACCAGCGTTTACAGCATTTTCATGGAGACAACATTATTTATTGCACACCGATGTTCTTTTATGGGACGACAAATGACAACCTTTAATGAATTGTTTTATGTTTCCTTTTTGGCGCAAATGTGTTTTTGATTCTTGCTTTGTGTCGGCTAAGGTAGCTTTATTATCATTTTTCATAATATATTTCACACAAATTATGACTTGGATGTTTTCTTGGTTGTGGGAATATTGTTTTTTTTTTGTTTTTTTTTTAGATATATAGCTTTGTTTTCCTTGTAACAGCTAAAGGTTTACCAACAACATGCAGAACGTACGCATGTTACATTTATCACAATGTAATACATACAGAAAAAAATTCGCTATATCGAAGTCGTTGGGACCACGGGAAATACTTCGAGATAACGAACATTCGATATAACCGAAATACAAAGCATTTCCATTTAGACCTAACACATTCGAAAAAAGTTATAAATAAGCAGAACATCGAGATAACAGTGTTTGATAAAGCGAGGTTCGACTTATGTAAATTTGTAGGTACATGTAGTATGAACTATTTCATTTTTATTCTTTAATTTCATATGGTCATCGATATGAAAAATGCATATGCAGTTTTCTATAAAGTTAATGCCCGAATTGTGACCAAATGGTGTTGTATTAAACTTTGCATGGTATGGATAGAATATTAAGGGCCAGTTTATTATCACACGAACTCAAAATATTACATTATCACTGCCAGAGTTTTTTTGCCTGGTCAATCGCCATGATACCTGAAAATATAATTCCGCTGTGCTGGAAACAGGGTTCATACGCTTCTTTAACGATAA
Source organism: Mya arenaria (assembly GCF_026914265.1). Lineage (NCBI taxonomy): Eukaryota > Metazoa > Mollusca > Bivalvia > Myida > Myidae > Mya > Mya arenaria. The sequence goes on along the minus strand of NC_069134.1, from coordinate 62,417,507 downwards.
ATAAAACAAATGATCGCGGAAGTGTAAGCCAAATAATTGGGACGGCTTTATTTGTCACCAAAATTAAGAAGACTCTTAAGTGGAATCGATTAAACCCATTCGCGGATAACGCACGATATACATGTGGTTTGGGGCTGAAAACCCCGTGTTGATTAAACAGACCCCATTGTACTTCTCGATAGTTTTAACTTTGCATTCTTACACAAATCCGATTTGAATTCTGTCCGAAAAAATAAACACAACAAACAGTTACTAGTATTTTAAGTTATCGATCTTCACTTTATATGAAACATGGTTGTGATGGTGCGTTTCTTTGCTTGGCTATCATTGTAAAGTGTTACGTATTTTAATCGTCCGGTTCCAATCGTAAGCAAACTGGACGTAATAAAACAGATCAATTAATGTCAAATTGGCTGTCTTAAATGTTTTTATTTACTACGTTAAGTACTTATAAAAAATGCAGTAGTTTTAGACTATCAGCTTCAGTCTACGAGAGCAGTATTTCGGGAATGCGACCAGCTGCCTGACATAGCAAAATAAACATTTAAATATTAATTAATGTACTGCTTATGTGTTTTTTTTGTACAATTCTCTTGTGTTGTGTCTATGCCTTCTTGGAGCCAACTGTTTCTGATAATACAGGGCTTTCAATAGAATCCGATAAAGGTAAGCCCCTATTTGTTTTCTAGTTGAGCGGCGTAATTTAGAAACTGTATGCGTCAACTCGTCTTTGTTTGAAATATATAAAACTCTGCTAGTCTCATCGCAAAATGGCTAGTCATTGGACCGATGTTGAGTCGTGAACGTTTAAATTGAAATATTGGACGATATGCTCATATATTTAAATAAAGCAAGTACAATTGAACCAGCTGTCTCAATGCTAATTTTAATGCAATAGATCATAAGTGTGTCGTTTTATTTTCTAGAGCAGTAAAGTCTTGAAAGTTAACAACGATGACGTTAACAGCGATGATAACTTTAACAAATTTCGGCCCAATAACTGCCTAATGCGGGTTAAAGCGAACCCTTGTATCATTAATGTAAAGTTTCAAATTGCTCATATTGACTTTAACACTAACTTGGTATATTCTATCTTATTAACATGGATAAAAAATAAAAATTACAACATGTTTAAAAATTTATTTCGCCGACAGATTGTAAAATCCTTCAATGCACAAACCATGCTATTAAATATCACTCTCAACTTACTTTGACTCATGTAAGCATGTGCAAATGTACTTTGGCACTGAATGGTCGGTCCCTTTGAGTCAGGGTAATCCGAAATAACCACCTATGAATACAACTGTAAAATAAATATGTAAGGCACTTACTTAAAGAGCACTTTTCGATCTCCTGACTTTATATGATATATTCAACCTATATATTACATAAAAATAATCTAGGTCATCGAAGCCGTGTTATTAATTTAATTTTTTCATGAAACTTCGGAAATAAACAACTTCTTTCGGAGTTCCCCATAAAATTCTTTGATCTACAATACTAAAATCAGAAATTTAATAGAATATAAGGACCACACAGTGTCACAAACGCACACACCAAAAATCACAACTACAAAATCCATAATCACAAAATAATCCGTTGTCATGGTGATTCGGTTACAAGGTCATCGAGATTATGGTCCTCTGATAGGCTGCTTGTGTCTTTGTCGCTGCGCGTGCTATCTAGCGGAGACAGGTTAGAGTGATCGCCCTTGCCTTGAAAACTGAACGGCCATGTCTGAAAAACAGATTATCACTTTTTAATATCAGTAAAGTAAATTCAAGTATCTTTATTTCAACCGAATTAATAAACAACTAACTATAAACTTTTCTCCTCTAAAAATTGACCTTTGTAAATAAGGGCATACAACAGTTTTATTGCGATTAGCTTAATGATTAACGAGGGTTTTTCGGAAAGTTTCATTCGGAACTCCTCGGTAATTTTTATCGAAAACAACCTCGAATGTATATGAACGGTTTACCATGTCAGAATTCGAGATAAACAAATACAAGCTAAAACACTACGTTTAATTAATGATATAATTCAAAATTTAACGATCTACTTTTGCTCATGTACCTGTATACATCCGAGGTTGCTTTCGATAAAGATGGCCGAGGAGTTCCGAATGCGGAAAGTTTGCGTAATATTAACATAAAGCCGAGCAAACTCTGTAAACAAATGTTTGTAATTTGGTACAAATGAAGTCCAATGAAATTGGAACTATATGAAAAGGTGTTTTATTTTCATTCGTTCAAAAAATTACCAATCACCACCAAGAAAATAACGCATATAAAGAATCATGTTTTACCTAAATATTAAATCATAAATTTGTAAACACAAAACATATTAACGTTACATTTTTCATACGTAGATATCAGTGTATAAAATTATTTCTTGATAACAATATACTTACATACTTATTCAGATAATCACCCTCACCCCCAACCCCAGAAAAAGACAGACAAAGAAACAAATAACAGCAACAAAGAAACACACATAATAACCCTGAAATGTTATGTAATGTGTATGTAATTTATGCTAACCATAAATATATATATGTGGAATTGTTTTAGTTAAGATCGATTGGATCACGAAATTCATAAATTATTACTTTCACAAATTTGTGAAACATGTGATCACCCGTTTCACAAATCCATTTTTGTGAAAAATTTGTACAGCTAAATGGGGTGAGGGGGTATGAAGTTAACTCCTTTTTTTCGCTGACAGATCATGGCGATAACCCTAACATTTATAAATTACTATAGTTTGATGCATTTGTGGTCTGCAAGTGTTGCTTTGTACGCTGTGTGCGTGTCTGCGCCTATGTAAGGCGTTAGCTTAACTGTGTCTTTAAACAGGCACTTTGTTATTTTTTTGGCTGATATCTTTGTTCCCGTAGTGTTCATAGTGTTATTATATAACTGTTGTCTTATATGCACCTTGTTACCTTGACTGAATGCCTTTTCACTACCCGATCTTGTCATTATGAACATAAGTGTGTTTAGTGGTCAGTATGTTTTGTCCAATGAGAAGGCAGAATTTCTCAAGTTTTGTCCAATGAGAAGGCAGAATTTCTCAAGTTTTGTCCAATGAGAAGGCAGAATTTCTCAAGTTTTGTCCAATGAGAAGGCAGAAGTTTTGCAAGTGATTTGTTTCAGTAAATCAGCAGTCAACCGTTAATGATTTTAATCAGGTGAAGCTGTAGAATAAACAATGGCTGGCTCAGTTAATGGGTAGTTTACACAGTATAATGTAGACCACTAAAAACTTTGTTAGAATGTTCTTACACAACCTAAATGGTTATGCGACTTGGTCTCATCAAACTATTTATTTTTGTAAGTATACACACCAGTACTTAATGGCTGCTAGGTTTCGTTCATATCGTTTTAATTCGATATTCTTAACGTCTTTAGTTCAGCACAACGGGGCCTCGATCCACTTGAAACTTTACATCCATATTTGTTTCTTAATGAAATTTAAATGAGACAAGTGGAATATTTAAAATTAATGAGTAAAATATTTCAAATTAATGAGTAAAATATTTTAAGTTACTGAATAACATATTTCAAATTAATTACTGAAATATTTTAAACGAATGACATGTAGATGTTAATTTCACCAACGTCCTACTTCCATTTTGTAATTTAGGCCATTCAGTTATACCATTGACTTTTTTCACCGGCACCGGATTTTGATTCCAAACAATACCGAAATTGTAAAAAATATTGACTTTTTAAAAATTAATTTTCTTTTTAAATATACACTTTGTACTGAATATCTATACTAACTCTAAATCAGCAAAGAAAGTGTATAATTATTTTAAAGTGTATTTTTTCACAATTTCGGTTTTGTAATTTTTAATTTGGAATAATTAGATGACTATGTAATATTGTTCATAGTATATCGTTATAGGCATTTGAAAGGGTCCATTTGAATAAAATGAATTTGAAGAAGAACAATACATAAGATTGAAGATTGTATATGTTACACTTGATAAGGTGCGATTTTTTTAATTTTAATGCAATCTTACGTTAGACTCATTTGACTATTAAGAATAAAAAAATCCATAGGATTTGTGTACAGATAAAAAATAATATTGGCTGTGTCTGGTTGCTTTTTCAACGGGGATTTGCGTGGCCACATAGCTAATATTGAAAACTCCAGGAATAAAGGCTATTATTGCTTTATCTTTACACAAATCATATGCTTATTTTTCATTATTTAAAGTCAATTGAAGATGCATTGAAATTGAAATTGAAAACAATTGTTTTTGCATCCATCATTTTGCCTATCTCCTAATACACATCTATATGACCTCCAAATCAATCATGTACATACAGGCTTTGATATAATAGTTAATACTGAGAAATGTCAAACTCCTTAAAAGTTAACAATAAATGTTCTGTTCTGGTCTGTTAATCGTGAATTTTATAAAAATATATGTTTTTTTTCGAGTACTCGAGTAGTGATTTGGTACTCGGGTACTCGGATGATTGATCGAGTACTCGAGTACTCGGGTACTCGTTGCCATTCCTATCCTTAATACAGACTCTCAAGAAGCAATTTATGATTTATCAAATAATAAATGTTTTAGCAATCAAACCCGTTAGTCTCTGAAAAAGGCAAATCCAAACATGAACAATTCCGAAAATAACTGACATTCTCAAACAATTTACTGTGGAGATGAAAATTGAAGTATCTTTTTTATGAAAATGCAAGGAAATTGAACAAAATGCAACAACATAATTGATTTAATATATCATGCTCAGAGTCCATTCATTTTGTATTCACCCTGGTTTGTACATTTATGACAATGCACTTAATGCATACGATCGCGGGTTATATTGACTTATCACGATGAATAAAACTTACTTAAAATATACTTAATGATCAAAATTAAATAGGCCCTTTCCACTCCACAGGGACTCCCAAAAAGCAAGCATACCGAACTCTAGCGTGATTACAAGTTATTAAAGGAAAGAATGTATATCTACTTCAAACAGGAAAATACAATGAAAAGCTGTCTACAAGCATTTTATCCCTATGTAGTCATTTTAAAAATTATAAATGTTATTCGAACTGCCTTTGAATGGTCAGTGAAATAATACTTAGCCCAAGTCACACTATTGAAAGCGTCTAAGTTACCAAAATAGTTAGATTTGAATCAATTTATATTAAGTATTTACTGCCTATATCTGAATCAATACATTAGTATTTACTACCTATATCTGAATCAATGCATTAGTATTTACTGCCTATATTTAAGTCAACACATTAGCGTTTACTACCTATATCTAAATCAATACATTATTATTTACTGCCTAAATCTGAATCAATACAACAGTATTGACTGCCTATATTTGAATCAATACATTATTATTTACTGCCTAAATCTGAATCAATACATTCGTATTAACTGCCTTTATCTGAATCAATACATTGGTATTTACTGCCTATATATGAATAAATACATTAGTATTTACTGCCTATATCTGAATCAATACATTCGAATTTACTGCCTATATCTGAATCAATGCATCCGTATTTACTGCCTATATTTCAATCAATACATTAGTATTTACTGCCTATATTTAATCAATGCATAAGTGTTAACTATCTATATCTGAATCAATACATTATTATTTACTGCCTAAATCTGAATCAATACAATAGTATTGACTGCCTATATTTGAATCAATACATTACTATTTACAGCCTAAATCTGAATCAATACATTCGTATTAACTGCCTTTATCTGAATCAATACATTGGTATTTACTGCCTATATATAAATAAATACATTAGTATTTACTGCCTATATCTGAATCAATACATTCGAATTTACTGCCTATATCTAAATAAATACATTAGCATTTACTTTCTATATCTGAATCAATACATTAGTATTTACTGCCTATATCTGAATCAATACATTAGTATTTACTGCTTATATTTTAATCATTACATTAGCGTTTTCTACCTATATCTGAATCAATACATAAGTTTTTTTTACTGTATTTAAATCATACATTAGTTTCTACCATAATTATTTGAGTAAATGCATGAAGGATTGTTGTCTATATTTGAATCTATACATAAAAGATTATTTGCTATATTTGATTCAATACATAAAGGATTATTATTTATTGTCTATATTTGAAAATACATAAAGGATTATTGTCTATTGTCTATATTTGAATCAATACATAAAGGGTTATTGTCTATTGTCTATATTTGGATCAATACATAAAGGATTGTGTCTATTGTCTATATTTGAATCAATACATAAAGGTTTGTTGCCTATATTTGAGTCAATACAAGTGATTGGTACCATGTTACATTTCATATATAATACATAAAGGTTTGTTGCCTATATTTGAGTCAATACAAGTGATTGGTACCATGTTACATTTCATATATAATTTAGTATGTATTTTTATGTATTGCGCGCATCAAGCAAATGATTTAACATTTTCATTCGAAATGATATGCATGTACGTATGTAATAAAGCTTTTAAACTTAAGTTAGTTGTGTATGTTTTGATCACTTATTGATTGCATGCATTGTTATTACTGTCAGTGCAAACATCACAGTATAAACATGTTACAGTGCCGAAACGAAAAAAAAAATTCTCGTTTTTGGCATAATTAGAAATAAAATGAAATATTTTTTTTCATTAAATATTATTTCTTTAATGTAAGAAAGTTTTTGTCGTTGCTAAACCTATCTATAGCAGGAAAGTTACTTAGAATTTTACAGCTAAATGTGTTTGTATTTATTACATTCTCGAATCTTAAATCAAGTTAAATGCTTCTCATTAAATAACGCAATTTACGTCCAATCTTGTACGTAGCGATATGAATACGCCATTAACAGCGCATAATATCGTAGTTTATGGGCCCTTAAATTGATTTAAGGAATCTGGCGCGCCAGGGTGACATTTATGAGGGTTTGAAACAATACACGGCAGATAACCCTTGTAAACGCTGTGATTTGATAACCAATTAGGATTCATTAATTGATAATGGGATGCTGATAGTGTTAGACCATTCATTAATGCATTGTTCACTTGAAGCCGATTCTAGGGTGCGTTGACATCATAGTTGCAACAGCAGCAACACAAACAACAATAAAAACAGCAACAACAACAACAACCCACTAATTGATAACGGGATACTGATAGTGTTAGACCATTCATTAATACATTGTTCACTTTAAGCCGATCCTAAGGTGCGTTGACATCAATATTGCAACAACAACAACTAAACAACAATAACAACAACAACAACAACAACAACAACAACCCACTAATTGATAACGGGATACTGATAGTGTTAGACCATTCATTAATACATTGTTCACTTTAAGCCGATCCTAAGGTGCGTTGACATCATTATTGCAACAACAACAACAACAACAACAACAACAACAACAACAACAACAACAACAACATAATGATGCATAGACGATTTTCAATCGCAACAACAAACTTATTCTTATTGTATAGTTTCACCGAATTGCATGTTTAAATGTACTTTATAATTATATTTGAATCTGTTGTTGTTTGTGAATGACACCTTAGTATCAATGATATATTGATTCACACATGTGTATTAACACCATTACGTACATATACATATACATAAGACATCTTATAGAAATATAGTCAAAACAATATTTATTTAATTTCGATATCAACTGCTCAAATGTTTTTGTTTTTTTGTTTTATAGTCTTTCATACATTTTATAACCGATCGCCATGTATATCATCGTCGAATACCCCCGATACACACAACGCGATGCTTCATTGTGTTACGTTCATTGTGTACCGTATGTATGAAATGAAACAGAAGAAAGTACCGTGGTTGCCGACGATGCATGTATAATCAATTCATCCATGACCATGGGTCATCTTTGACTTATATCATTGTGTCTATCGTGTGAACTGATTAATACGAAATAAATGTTCTGTTTCTGTTATTTGGTTCAGTCAATTATCATCGCCTGATGGCTTCAGAAAACACATTACACATAAAAATGTAATCTTGTTAAATTCTGGAGGGGTCAAGGCCAAAATAATGAATAATGGTTTGGTAACATTCTTTTCATAAACGTAGGGGAAATAGGCTTTTTTATTATTATTATTATTATTGTATAAGTTTTTATGTAATTGTCATCATTGGTGATTTGTAGTTAAAGTGATACTCTTATTCAAAATCAATACATACACATTATAACAGAAATACATTTTGACTGATAAACCTAAATAATGCATTTATGGAAAATATTAACTACTGATAATGAGATTGTAACCGCGAATTTAATAGCAAAAAGCGCATATTAAATGATTGGTGAGTGCTAAAATAATTACTGAGTTCTATTAGTCTTATAAGGTAGACATACTGTGTTTTATGCTCATTTCTTTCAAATTAAACTCGATGCCTATTTCATAGATAAGATTGGGTAACCCAATCCAAATATATTCTTTAGGCCCAATAAGAGTTGATACGTAGCATTCACGTTCAATATTATAACTGAGAATTACAAGCACCAAAGCTGGTATGCTGACATGACTTTCTTCTTATTAATAAAATTTATATATTATTTTCCATCTATACATGGACATAACGAGTATTATCGAGGTGATAAGCATTTTTTATTTATCTAAAGATGAATGTTTCATCGTAGAATATTTGTTCATGCTCTTTCTTATTGCATTAGGGACCATTTAATGAATGGACTGCGGGCTTGATGTCATTTTCGGGATATGAACGCAATTGGGCTTGTTAAAGTGTGTGGAGTCCGAAGGCTTTAATAAAAATATAATAATAATAAATTGTTTAATATTTATAAGTAGCACTTTAAATGTTCAGTCTTACTTTCAGATTCTACAGAGTGTGTATACCACGTGATAAATTGCGCCATAAATGCTACGTCGGAAGGCAATGTTTTGCTTTGAATGGTGACTTTAAAGCTGCACTCAAATAGATTGAACTTTTTTTACATTTTGTCTTGGAACGTGCCAATTTTTGCGAAAATCCATGGACTCCAATTATATAAGACTGCTGACAAAAATTAGATCGCATATTTTTGCATTTAAGTTAAAACATTGATGTTCTATGCATTTTTCTTAAACCATTAGTAACGGTTTAAGCCATAAAACATTAATTTTCAAACGCAGATTTTAAAATCAGCGATCGATCTTTTGTCATTAGTTTGCAGATATTTACGCAAACATTTGCTCTTTCCAAGACATTTTTTTTTTTTTTGTAAAAATGGTATATCTTTGAGAGTGCAGCTTTAAACAAAGATAACTTGACTATTTATTCACCCTTTTAAATGAAACGTAGTGCAGTCTACGCCGTTGACTGAAGCCCGCCTTCGGTCTTTTACTAGAGTGATTGAGAGTCAACTTTTTGAAAACACTTCGACAAACCTTTTCACAAAACCGCTGCCCGATGGCATTACTTTGGAAAAGGTTTATCGAAGTGTTTGAGAAAACTAACCACAGAACGAAACTTCGGTAATAAAATGAAGGCGGGTCTCTAGAAGCGGTTAAAAGTTATCTTTGTTTTATGTCTTCATTTTAAGCAAAATTTTGGACGTAGCATTTATGCCGTAATTTATCAGTGGTATACACACACATTGACTGTTCTAGCATTGCTTCAATCATTTGTGTACGATTTCAATTATATCAATTTATCAAATACTCGCTAACCTAAATGAACACGTCAAAACATGTTACATGTTCAGCACGCTTTCCTATCACGTGACTGACATGATCTGTCATTGGTCAATTGGACGCGGTTATACCCGGGTAATTGTTCCTCAAATATTTACACTTCACTTCGAGTCTTTCAACAGAGTGCCAGACCCTCCCTTGGCAGGGACGGGAAGGTTAGCATAGCAGTTTATTTTTCAAACAGTATAATTATTATATTCTGAGGCCGTATTCAATAAGCATCTTAGCGAATATTTTCAACTTAGTGAGAATTTCGTCATTTTTGACAACGCTTATTTTAAATATCCGCTACTTTTTATCAGATTTATTCATATGCATATATTGTTTATTCCTTTTTACTTGCTTATTTTCATATTTTTGGTGTACAAACATTGTTCGTTCTCTTAAAATTCAAATAAGAAAAAAACTAATGTTTCACTAAGTTGGAAATTGTAACTCTGATGCTTATTGAATACGGCCCAGGACTCTAGTTACTAAAAGGGTTCTACACATGGGTACAAGCAATACTAAAATATTTCACACGCGTACTTTTGTTTATAAATGCTATAAGTATTTAAGTACCTGAACGCATTATTAAAATAAATGGTAAATGGTAAAGCGGTATAAGCAGAAAATTGCATAGTCTTCTATAGGCTAAGAAATGTTTTCATATATTTGCTGTCAAAAAAGTTTTTTAAAAATTAACGTCATTTACTTGTTTGTTTACATCGGTTGTGACCCGTCGGGATCCATGTGAGGACCCCTATAAATCACATGATTCCTCGCCCTGATATTTATTGAATGTAAACAGTTTGTTTTTCCAACACACCGTTATTGGCTGTCTTTTGTTACTGTTGTTTATATCATCTAAATCCGATACAGCACAATTGACAATAAAATACAATACGAACATATTTATGTTACTCAGTTTATACAGTCGAACCCCGTTGGCTCGAACCTGTCCTTAACATTCAATTCGAGCCAAGCGATTTCGAGCAAATGGAGTTCGACTGTACATACATTTGTCGAATCTGACAAAAGTATTTTATCGCGACATATTAGCATTTTGTTTGAAATTAATTAAGTATCATCTGTTCGATTCGATAATTAATTTCTAAGTAATTCCCTAATTCAATGAAGCCTTCTTTAAAATTGATTATTGTGTGAGTTTTTTTTTACTGACAGCAGAAACATTTTTTTGGTACTCAAGTTCGGGTTTACAATCAATTGCTTTCAAAATTAGACATTTGTCAAATCTGTTCACTCACTTGTCAAAACTATTTTAATTCCAGGTTTGAAAGCTTCCTTGAAACCGTTCATTAAATATTAAACAAGAATTAAACTATATGGAGAACCGACATAACAATTGTTTTAAAAAACCTCGAAAGCTGAGGGAGGATACTGTCAGTCAATTGATCGCATGTAAATGAAGACATATAATTTTTCTAATTTAAAAAAAAAAAAAATCTCATTTCTTTCAAAATATGATTCCCTAAAAGTATGATTTTTTGTTTCTAAATCGTTAATTTTATATTGTCAGTGAATATGTATTTACTTAAAATTTCTTCGAATAGACAATACTTTAGCTCATAGCATGTGAAACACCAAATAATAATGTTTTGGAGAACTTACACAATCGTTCTAATAAAAACAGCAAGATTAAAGATGCCCTCTTACTCCCGGATAAGATGTTCCACAATTAAAATAATTAATTTACCGATGAATAAAAATCGAAATCAATGGTTCTTGTGAAGAATACCATGTTTAATTTTAAAAGAAGGGGACAGAAAACACGGTATTTCTACCTCATGAGACGATAGTTGATCACTGTAAATCTTTAAGCACTCACCCGTCATTTAATGTTTGTGCTTTTAGATACACGGTTATAATTTTATGTTATTATCATTAATAATATTTTTCATAAATATATTATTAGTAAGTTTATCTTTCAAAATGTATGTTTGATATACATGTGTATGTTTGATATACATGTGTATGTTTGATATACATGTGTATGTTTGATATACATGTGTATGTTCGATATACATGTGTATGTTCGATATACATTTGTATGTTCGATATACATGTGTATGTTCTATATACATGTGTATGTTCGATATACATGTGTATGTTTGATATACATGTGTATGTTCGATATAGATTTGTATGAATTGATTTTCAATACAAGATTCACTTCAAGCCTTGTTGTTCCATTTGGTATCAGAAACACAAAACATCATCACCGTCAAAACATCAAAATTTAACTGCCATGTACATGTGAACAGATGATTGAAGCTTGTTTAGGGCAATTTCGATACGGAATTCCTTCAGAATTCCATCAAAATGGCATTAGATATTAAAGAAGATTCTGAAATGACTACATGTATTTACAGTTATGTTGAAAAATGAGATGTAAACATTTGAAATTGAAGAAGATTCCTGCAGACAATTTACTGTCGTGGTGAAATACGGAGATGAGGTATGCCATAAATTCATATTTATCATGTAAATAAATCGGTATTTGTAAAATGCAAATGTCTACACACATGACAGAAATAAAGATGGATTTGAAAATCAAATATGTATTCCAATACACATCTAGGACCTTTCAACTAAAGATCTACGACTATTTTGTCGTAAATCGAAATTATTTTAAGTGTCATTTTAGCGTTATTTTGCTAAATATTTGAATATTTAGCCAGCATAAAAATGAAACAAGGAATCACGTCAAAAACAACTTGCTTTGTTAATCAGATGTTAATCACATGTAGTTTATAAGGCAGATCAGCAATGTGTGATACAACTTTCTTTGTTTCTTATAGCGAATGTTCCACGGAAGCCTGTACGTGTCACGTAGTATTATTTTATATAAGGATCGTTTAAACGACTTAGTTTACTGTTTAAAAACGACTTAGTACGTTTAAACAACCTAGTGTCCCGTTTTAAATAACGACAAATTATTTCGTTTCAAAGACAGAGATTCTCGTTTATACGACGTAGTATCTTATTATTTAAGGAATGAATTGCGGGCTTGATGTCAGCTTCGGGGTATGAACGCAATAGGGCTGGTCAAAGTATGTGGAGTACCCACTCCACGCATATTTTACCAGCCCATTTGCGTTCATATCCCCGATAATGACATCAACCCCGCAAATCATTACTTATATTTACACCAATAGTTCATTATTTCATTCAATAATTGTTAAAATAATACTTCATTTCATTTAAGAAAATCTTTTAGTAACCCTTTCTTACCCATTCTGTAAATAGAATGACCCGACTGTAACCGGAAGCATTTTTTCAAATGACGTCACAATATCGCGGGAAAAGATCAACCACTTGGGAATCATTTTTAAATGTAAAATTGAAACATTGATTTATATTTTTCGGGACCTGCTGACACAATACAAACAATAACAGCATCAATAGCTTTCATGTATATTGTTATGCAATGAATTCCGATCCGAAAATATCCGAAGATGTTGCGTCCCTCGATTGAAAAACGCAATTGCCGAAAGGCTGTTCATATAAGGAATGGAAGTTGAGGTGTAAATATAACGACTTAGTATCTCGTTTAAACAACTGAGTATCCCTTTTCAACGAGAAGGTATCGTCAACGGGATAGAGAGTCGTTATAACGATATAATAAGTCTTTATAGCGAGTTATATAAGTCGTAATTACGAAATATTTCATAACAAACATAATCTAGCTGCATGTGTGTTGTTGTTTTTCTTCCCAATAAAAGATATTTCTTCAAAATGGAAGAGCAAAATTTATCTACTTTCAATCAACCCTCAATAAAGAATACATAAGCATTCACATTTTGGTCAAATAATGGCAAATGGAATGAACGATAATTGTAAATGGAAAAAGTAGCACGTGGCACTGTTTGCACGAACTCGCTAGTTTGTATATTTAACGTTTTCCGGAATATCCAGCTAAATTATCGAAATATTTATCATTCTTGGCCTGTTTGTTTTTATGTATTAGTAGGGTGCACTTCGGGTGTTATGCGTTTAAGTATGTAAATATTCACACCTGTTAAAGCTTTACACGGTGGTTTTGGGGATATTTAGCCTTTCTAGGATGAAAGGAAGGCGATCTTAACAACTTAACTGATTCAAAAGAACAAAAAAGTGAAGTATGTTTGTATTAAAATACAAACACAGCATAGTAGATAGAATAAATAATGCAACTGTAAAAATCTTCGTTGTTTGTCATTTTCTAACAACATTTCTACAAGCCTTAAAGCTTCACTCTTACAAATTGTCCGTTTTTACTTTGTTCATATATTTTGTCTCAGAATCAGCTCATTTTGGCATCAGTGCCTTCAATTTAGTCATAAAAGATAACTCACAATGGATCGGATCTCAATTCTTTCGTATACTGCCCAAAATTTGATTTTTCTTAAAGCAATAGGAACGCTTTAAGTCATAGAACTCTAATTTTTAAACGTAAATATGAAAACCAAGATCAGCTCTTTAGTCAGTAGTCCTATATCACTGGTTTCCGGACATTTACGCAAGCATTTGCTCATTCCAAGACCAAGAAATAAAAAAATGTTGAAACAATCAGTCTGTAAGAGTGCAGCTTTAAGGGCACTCCACATTGCAAAAATGGGTGGGGAATGCCAAAAATTAAAACATATCAAAAATTTACTTTTATTTAGTTTTAAAGATCAATCTTTTTCGGGAGTAGAACATACATCCTTTGTGCCATCTTTTGGATTAATAATTTGACCAAATTTTACGAAGAAAATTTTATCAGCTTTTAGTTCGACATTTGCATTTTTCTTTTCAGAAAAGTCTGTCCACCATATAACTATGATTTTGTACCATAATGCTCCAGACTACATAATAAACAACGTCCTGTGGGTTCTAGTTTATATGTTTTCAAATAAGAAAGATAATCAATTGAATAATGAAAAATAATGGATTAAATTCATTTCCTGGTTACAAAAATGCAAATATTTTCCTAAAAAGTAGCTGCACTCGCCTTAATACATTATTGATTGGGCAGTACTGACTATTTTGACATAAAAAGTATTCATTTTGTATAAAGATATTTCCGGAAAATTGTAAAATTGTGAAACAAGATATTTTAAAATTATATTAATCACTTTTGATGGCACGATGGTACGCGATAGTGTGGTCTTTTGTTGTGGAGGAAACCGGAATACCCGGAGGAAACTCACTTTTCCGGCTTGGTGACCACAAACCAAACTGACATAGCTCGTAGATAAGAACACTGCATATCTAGTTCAAAGGACCATAACATATTTATAAAATACGACAACGTATGTCGTTCCACAAAATAGTTTTCAAAATCGACACGTTTATTCAAAAACTCCGACTCCAGATATTAGTTAAAATTTGGATATTTTTGTTCATCATGAGTAGATGTTTCGTCTCTTACAAACTATTGCAAACATTTTTTGAATACCACCAACATAATCTTTCTGTTGAAATACTTTTACCGAAATAAAAATACGTTACGGTGCTAAAAGGTCTGTAAATGGAGGTATTTTGCCGATTGGTTATACCTTTGTTTAAGTTAACAACGTGTCTTAAAGGACATCGTTGATAACTTAAAACGATTTGATAATGTTCTCACATATCTAAAATAGGTACATCTGAAACAGTTGTCTCAAATCTTGCTAGATTTATTCATTAAACTTCCAGAGCAGTTACGATTTTAAAGTTAACAACGATGGCGTTAACAACATTGTTAACTTTACCTCTGAACTACCAACCCATTAGAAAACCAACGTTGTTAACTTAACTTCTAAACTACCAACCCATTAGAAAACCAACGTTGTTAACTTAACTTCTGAACTACCAACCCATTAGAAAACCAACGTTGTTAACTTAACTTCTAAACTACCAACCCATTAGAAAACCAACGTTGTTAACTTAACTTCTGAACTACCAACCCATTAGAAAACCAACGTTGTTAACTTAACTTCTAAACTACCAACCCATTAGAAAACCAACGTTGTTAACTTAACTTCTGAACTACCAACCAATTAGAAAACCAACGTTGTTAACTTAACTTCTAAACTATCAACCCATTAGAAAACCAACGTTGTTAACTTAACTTCTGAACTACCAACCCATTAGAAAACCAACGTTGTTAACTTAACTTCTGAACTACCAACCCATTAGAAAACCAACGTTGTTAACTTAACTTCTGAACTACCAACCCATTAGAAAACCAACGTTGTTAACTTAACTTCTAAACTACCAACCCATTAGAAAACCAACGTTGTTAACTTAACTTCTGAACTACCAACCCATTAGAAAACCAACGTTGTTAACTTAACTTCTGAACTACCAACCCATTAGAAAACAACGTTGTTAACTTAACTTCTGAACTATCAACCCATTAGAAAACCAACGTTGTTAACTTAACTTCTGAACTACCAACCCATTAGAAAACCAACGTTGTTAACTTAACTTTTGACCTACCAACCCATTAGAAAACCAACGTTGTTAACTTAACTTCTGAACTACCAACCCATTAGAAAACCAACGTTGTTAACTTAACTTCTGAACTACCAACCCATTAGAAAACCAACCTTGTTAACTTCATTTCTAAACCACATACCCATTTTCTAACCCCGATTCAAGTTATTTCTCTATCAAACTGCACCATCTTTAATACCAGTGACCAGAAACTTACCAAATTTAGTGGATGTATATTTGTAGACTGGTGACACACAACTTCTTCCTCGTTACCGTCCAGAATCTGTTTTAAATGTGCTATATAGCTGGATGCCAGTCTAAGAGTGTCTAATTTGGATAATTTAGTGTCTGACGGCACCCACGGCAACGTGGTTTTTAATTTTGAAAACGCCTTACTGAGGACCCTCATCCGGCTCCGCTCGCGCTCATTGGCGGCGTGGCGTTGTACCGGAAGGTGTTTATTCACTTTTCTGAGGACAGAATCATCCTCATCGTCACTAGTTTTCGCGTCTTTCCGCCTCCTTGGCATTTTTGTTCCACCGCGGCTGGGATCGTTTGTTTATGTATAAAATTTTCGATAAAAAGCTTTGATAGCAAACTTCGGAGACCTGTTTAAAATCAAAGTCCCACAGTTTGTTTATGTTATTTTAAGTGGAATATTAGTTTCACTTGTCTACAATAATAATGACTGCTATTAATAGAAACTTAATTTAAATAATCCATTTATCAGAATAGTGATCATTTGTGTAATACAGTCATACGTCGCATTAAGACAAAAGTCTTTAATACTATTTCTTTTTTAACTCCTCCTGGTATGTTTCATGTCAAAATTCTTGTAATCATAACTTGTCTGTTCTGACACATAAACCCTAATCAACAGTCAACTGTCACAAAAACACCTGTCTTTAGAACCATCAGCCAGTTTGCTTATCACGCATTTCAAAGACTTCAGATAACCTAAACTATGTCGTTTCACAATCTGATTTGAAATATAATTACGTAATAAATATATCTACACAAGTCTAATTGTGGCTAAATTGGCTAAATGTTCCAATAAATATTTCACGCGAAGCCAACTGGAGTACTTATTGTCAGACGTCTGTAAATTAATCCATTTCATTCACACATCTTATCGTAGATATTTCTTTCACTTTCTTCAAAGATGAACTTATTAAAAGTACATTCTGATTATTAGCACGATGCAGCAACTGTTATTTGGAACGCCAGATATTAAAACTGCAACTCGTATATCACTATATTTATTGTCGTCTGCGTGAAATACTTCCCGAACTGTCCTAACAAAAATCTATATTTGTTGTCGTCTGCGTGAAATACTCCCCGAACTGTCCTAACAAAAATCTATATTTGTTGTCGTCTGCGTGAAATACTTCCCGAACTGTCCTAACAAGAATTATCAAGCTTCTACCAGAAGCCCATTGTCAAATACAAAAAGCAGACGATTTCAAAACCAACGTTTTTGTTGCTACACGCGTCAACGTCCAGAAGTAAAAACTCTTCGCGTATCCGGCGATATCAGACACGTCACCTTTGACCACGACAGCGCGTGCAAAGTGCGAACCTACATGCTCCAAATCGTCTGATACATCCAGGAAGCATCCGTCTGTCAACTGAACATATAATTTCACAGCTGGACCATGTTTTCCCGTGGATTATCGTCCGACGTTGTTTATATATACAGCCATGTTCGTTAGAGCGATGAGTTTCGGTGGGCGGTGATTATGCAAATGAAGTAGGCGGAAATCATGTTCTAGGCGGATCGTCTGTCTCTTTCTCTCTCTCTTCTTACTTGTATCTATAGTGTTTTTCTTAATATTTACTTGCGTTTTTTATATTACATACGTTTTTTTTGTGTTACCATAATTTTAATTGTACGAAATTAGAAGTGTGTTTTTATTATATTTTCTCCGTAACTAAGATTTTAGAATATGTGCGTTAGATTTTATAGACTATACTTATTGCATATATTTAAACTCGCAAAATACTTTTTAACTCGATTTCTTGAAATCGATTTATTAAATTTAAAGTCATTTTTGAGCATTTCAAATGTTTTGTGTACATCTTCACTTAACATGCAGATATATCAACAACTCTGTACTGTATGTATTAGTTTTATTATATGTAAAATATGGTACATCATTTCATATGTAAATGTTTCATTATCATTCAGTATCTTTATCATGCTTATTGCTACGTATTTGCTAATTACATATAATTTTGTACGCACTGAACTATGTATTAGATTAAAGATACTCAAGATTCAACTTATATATTAACTTGAACAAAAAGTGTTCCTCATTACATGATATATATATAATACATTCAATTAAACAAATATACAACGATAACATCAAATCAGATACATTTCTATGATATACGGGGGGGGGGGGGGGGCTCTTACAGCTGATAAATGTCAACCTTGTAAGCTTAAACAAGGGGTCTGTTTGGGTATGAGGGATTCATGCCCAAATAAGGCTAAAATGGCTTAAACCCTTTTTTATATTTGATTCCAGAGTAATTTATATTAAGTTCACTGTACGTCTTATTATTTCTGATACACATGCTCGAGCAAAAAAAACACAATCTTTACAACTGTAAACAATCGAACCCCGTTGACTCGAACTCCCAGGAACCGGCGGAAATACCTCGTACCTCGAAAAATTCGACCCAAGCGGAATTGTTTACATTCAGTGTAAAGAAATCGGTCCTTCACATCTAGTTCGAGCCAACCAGGAATTAGAGCCAAGCGATTTCGAGCCAACGGGTTTCGACTGAATATAATATAACACTCTGAAATTAAATGTTTTTAATCCTAACCTCAGGAGTAACCAACCCTTCACACGTTAGACTCCTGAATATTTAGTAAAATCAGAGATATATGCTATGCCAAATAAATTCCATTACATATCATTTCATACCATTTGGTTATTTTTGATTATTTTATATTTATCATTTTCCAAGAGAATGCTTACAATTGGTTGCTGCTAAAATCCGGTTTATTTATCAGTGAACTGTGCGATGAAATGTTTTATACTGGATATGTGGTTTTGCCAACATGTTTTGGAAAACAAATCCCTAAGCAACGTAGATACAAGAAACCTCAGGTACCCGGTTCTGACCAACGCGTTCTATGAAGAGAAATCAACCAGGGCTTGACATTTTATGTCACGTTATAATTTGGATACAATGCAGAAGAAATGAATTAAAAACCTGAACAAATAATAACGAAATATTTTTAAAGAAAAAGGGCCAATTTCAAAAATTCAAAACGTGTAGGTTTTATAGTTGGACTGAACTTGGATAACTTTTGCACGCAGGTCAAGTCAAACATACGACAAGGGATTGTATTCAATATGCAATTTTTGACTCCATTCGACGTAGAGGTCCTTTTTTATATCGAGCAATCCGATTAGCTACATCGTTCTAAGTTTCAATTAAGACCAGTACTATGACGATGTTAACTTCTAAACGTGAACAATTTATTTGTATTGATGTGCTCACATATTTTAAAACAAACAAGATCTGCTGAAACAGTTGACTCAAATCTTATTCGAAATACAGCAGATCAATTAAATTAAATTAATCGATTAGTAACGATTTGAAAGTTACAAACATATAGTTAACAATGTTGTTAACCTTTAATTATGAACAATCGTCCAAATTACAAGTAAAGATTATGGCCGAAGCAAAAAACTTGAATAGCTTTTTGTTCATAGTGGTCTGAAAGCTTCAGAAATATTCAAAATTGTCAAGTAAATACCGGCCGCCAAGTGGCCTAGAGCACTTGTTACCGGAATAGCCGGCAGCTAGGTGGTCTAGAGCACTTCCGACCCCCAGGTGGGCTGGAACACTTTCGGCCGCCAGATGGGCCAGAGCACTTCCGGACGCGCGGTGGGCTAGAGCACTTCCAGCCGTAGATGGGCTAGAGCACGTCCGGCCGCTATGTGGGCGAGAGTACTTCCGTCCGCCAGGTGGGTTAGAGAACTTGTTACCGGAAAAGCCGCCCGCCAGGTTTGGAACCGGAATATCCCAGTTGTAAAATATCGCGCTGGAAAGCGCAAAGACCTCTCAGGGGACAACAAAGACGAAAAAAATCATAAATGACCACACAAGATATAAATCAAAATCACACAAGATGCCATTTACGACAATCAAGAGTGGTGTATATTTAAATATCATGGTGCAATAAATTACACACATTACTGCATAAGTAACAACTGATCAAGAACGAAGGCCATAAACCCCCGACAAAAATTATTAATAACTAATGGCTGTCATGATGACCACCCATCAACTGTCTCAACCGCCAGTAAGGGTTTCCATTTTTGCTATATTAATATTCTTTTTACATCATTTACATTAACTCGTATAATTTGTATTCAGCAAAAATTGCAAACGTTTTTGTACAGTATAGTTGATTTCAGACATCGATGAAATATACAAAACTACAAACATATGGAAAAAATAAATATATATAATATTATTACCGTCAATGCCTTTCTTGGCTTAATATGTGTATGTTTAAGAAATCTTAAAAAAACAGAAATATGTGGATTAAGGATGGCTGGTGGTATAGATATTTTCAAGGTAGAAATCAAAGTGACACTTATCTAAAATCAGAACAGAACAGAACAGAACAGAACAGAATTTATTACACGTTAACTATACAGTTTTTTTGTGTTTCATATACATATTAAATACATTACAATTATACAATGTAGTGTGAAATATTAAATCAATATTATAATTAATCTATTTTTAAGGATGAACTGGAATAGAAAACACATATCAATCAAACTCTAATAGTATACAATACAATAACCGATAGTTTGCTTTTTATATGCTAGTATATGTTGGAACAAATGATACCATAGACTCACATAGTATATATCAACATAAATGGTAACCAATGGTTACAAATGTTAACAAAGCATACTACTGCTTGAGATAAAAATGTGTATCAAGGCTTATAATTATTGATTCATTAATAAAGTAGAACGCACCTTAAATGCTTCCGATATGTATTTGCTTAACATAAATGTTTCAGATGTATTTTGTGTATTAAGTAGTTGCACAAGTCTAAACATACTAGGTCTAATTCTATAATAACCTTTAATATAAGTTTGTCTTAATTGGACATAAGGTGTACACTTAAATATTAAATGAAATTCGTCTTCTATTTCGTTGGAATCACATACTTAACAAAGACGTAAGTGGCGTTCTAATATATCATATCTGCCAGTATGAACTCTTAAATTATGCGAACATATACGTATTTTTGTGGTAGCAATTCTAAGATTTCTTATCTAAAATCAATACATACACCTCCTGACATGTATAGCAAACATAAATTTTGAGTGATAAACCTTTTACTACTGACTTAATAATGCATCTATGTTAAATATTAATTACTGATAACAATAGTGCAACCGTGTAATTAATAGCTGAAAACGCAAAAAAATATTAAATGACTGGTGAGTCATAAAAGTTTGAGTGGTCAACCTTCGCTTCATACGGTAGAAATACGGTGTTTTCTGCACCTTTCTTCCAAATTAAACACGGTATCCTTCATAAAAAAACATTGATTTCGGTATTTATTCATTCTTTTCGGAAAATTAAAACAATTGTATTAATTGCGGTACATCTTATTTGAGATTAAGGGTGCGTCTTTAAAACGATATTCGTTGTTTAAATATAGAACCCGTTCATATGATAGCAAAAATTATAAGTTAGCACAATCCATGTACCCCATTATAACAAAAATACTTAAGTCAAATCTCAATTTCAGACTCAACTCTTTTTACCAAATAACAGCAAAGTTTATTCAAAATCGTATATATACGCGTTTTTACTATTTGTTAAAAGGCATTCTCTCATAGAACATTTTGAAAACAAACTTTTGTCAAGAATCATTTGAAAACTTATTCTACCTAAAAAAGGCCATTGAGAACAAATCTTTGTTCTTGAGCAGTTACTCAAGTTCATGTTTTGTTCTAGTCTAAAAAAATGTTTTCTGTGAACTAATGCCAAAAGGTTTTTATCAACACAGTCTATGAGAAAATACGCTTTAAAAAGAATAAAAACATAACTTTTAATGTTAAATAGTAAAATTGATTGAGATTGAGATTTGACTTAAGTATTTTTGTGATATTGTTGCCAGGCATCCATGATTGGATATTGACAAGATTTAAGTTCTTTATATCAAGCTTGTTTATGTTGTTGTTTTGACTGACAACATTAATTAGTACTGTGAAGAAATGTGAGTTGTAAAGAAAACATACGGATTACCAGAACCTTGAATGATTGAAACAGTATTTATTGACATAAATAAATGTTTTGACAGTGTGATATATAATAAAGTGTTTGAAGTTTTTTTTTCTCTGATCACGGCCTATATACTTTTTAAACCATTTGAACCATATACCAATAAAGAACATTGGAATTACGCATACAACACAGGTAAAATTAGTCGAAACACGAAACTCTCAGAGGAAATTAAGAACAAATTAAGATTTAAATATTTTTCTTTTATGAATGCTATAGACAACTGTAACATTTTATTCTCAATCAGAAATACCGCATTAATTCATTAATTGGTCAAAAATACCACATTCAATTATTAACTGCTCTGAAAATATCTGACAGCTCAGCGTACTGTTATCTTTATAACAAATGTAGATATCTTCGAAGCTCTAATTTTTCCACTGTTTAAATAATCATATAATTAATCCTATCGCTGTAAGGGGTCACTTGGGGCCACTTTGTATCTGTTAGTGACCCCAAGAGATTATTAGATACATCACATTATCAGAAGTCTTCCGACTATTTAGGACGTTAATTGGATATCTTCGGCAGTTATCGTGTGCACTTGACAGTTAGAATAATAAACTACCGCTACCACAATGCACCGCGCGGATAACGTTCCGATGCAAGAAAATAAAAATGATATCTCCAATTGTAAACGATATCTTTGATTCAAAGGAATTCTTTAAAAGCATGCCGACGGATCCTATGATTAGAAATGAGGCTGTTGTTTACATGAAATATGGGAACATATGAACATTTCTGAAGAAAGGAGACTTACATGATAAGATATCGCTTTCATGTAAATAAAACACAATTCAAACGTCAGTTGTTTATTGTGGTTTTTCTTCTCACTATTTTAAGATAGCTTTGGGTAATGACTTTGGAATAAAATCTGATAACATTCTTGTTATAACATGCTATTTTAATCGAGTTAGAACATAAAGGGAAAATTTGGAACCTTAGAGTAAACAATCAACGTATGTTGCAGTGGTATTCGAAGTTAAAAGAGAAACGATTATATCTTATTCTCTTCGTAATTTCGCTTGGAAATGTTTCGATTTAACACTTCAAATTTTACTTAGAATCGAATGGGTCCAAGCAGTATTCGCATTTCCACAGTTTCTGCAACATAATGAATACAAATTTGTTTCGGTTAATAATGTTCATAATTTGTTTTTAATTACTGATGCGATAATATATCCAGCAACTACTTCAAACAATTTAATTGTTGAAGCAATGTTCTTTTCTTCACTTGTCTTGTTTCCGCATGAGAACTTACAATAAACTTTTACAAATTCTTCATCGAAAGCATGCATCATTATGCTCTTGCTGTATTACACCCCCGCCCGCGGACATAGCCCCCCTCCCCCGACTCCTTACCCGGCGGTCGTGCAAGGTTTTCTTTGGCAAAACCAGGAAGTTTAAATAAACAAAGCTGCTTCAAAAGTCAAAGCTGTTCTTTTAAGTGTATTGCAAATATATAGAACCAGGTCGAAGTTTTACAAAAAGTCGCATAATAAACAGTAAGAACTTACCGGGCTTACCTGATTGGACTGCCAACATTGCTGTATAGTCGGAGTATTTGATTTCAGGGTGGATTTTCATCTGTCTAGGTTGTTTCATTAAAGTGGGCTCTGGATTAAATTTATATAATATTGATCTTAATTGATTGGTGTAGATAATCGGACTACTTGAAATGAATAACGAGCCTATAAAAGAATAAAGTTAATTACGATACATTAGTGATTGAGTAAAGTTGCCTATTGAATTCCACCCCAGAACTCCGCACCAAATTGCTCACCAACAACAGGCCGATGAAAGACAATTTTGTGACATGCTTTCAAGAATTTATATTTCTGAATAGTAAAAACTATTCATTTTCGGTCAGTTTAGGCTAAGCTGATTTGATTTTGAAGTTTTAATTTAATTTGTGACTCTTACTAATTTTTAAACTGAAATTCTTCATCTTACGATATTATTATCATATGCATGCTCCTTGATATAATGCCTTTATGGAAACTGCACTGTAAAACAGGCCCAACTTGTCATAAGTGTAAACTTATCTATTTTACAACGATTATGAAACAAGTTATTACAACATTATATTAATCACTCTCGTTAGCAGGATGTTACGCGAGACTGTAGTCTTGTGCTGTGGGGGGAACTGGAGTACCCGGTGAAAACCAACTTGTGCCCGGCTTGGTGACCACAAACCAAACGCACATACACCCAGGCCGTGAAAAATCGAACCTGGATCGCCTTGGTAAGAATCGAGTGTGCTAACCACTGCGATTACCGAACAATAAAACAAGTCATTAATCCTGGAATCTTTTGTTTAAAGAACATACGCATAACCCGTAGTTATGCAATACAAAGTTATGCAATACAATTATGCACCAGTCAATTGTAACCACGCCCCCCAGGTCCGGGGATTAGCGGGGACTTTGACTTTCGGTCCAGCCAACCCCGGCTAAAATCCCCGCTGTGCGAGGACGAACAAATGGTAAAATCCCTGTCAAATGCCCCCGAACCCTAGGGACCCTAGGTAAGGCCCATTCTCCGCTATATTTAAAGCGAAGACAAAACCACCGCATTCACCCGGCACTGCGGGGTCACCTTAACGGTAAAAACACGGCCCATTTCTCCGGCTATCCCCGGCATACCCCCGGACCTAGGGGGGGGGGGGGCGGAGTTACAATTTATTGGTGCATTACAGTTACTGAAATAAAAAAAAGAAACTTATTCAGAATAAAAGTTAAAAATAAATCGGATAAATAGCGTAAATCGGTTCTAAAACATAATTGCAATTGACGGCATATAATATAAATGAATTGCTAGATTTTCATCCCCGTCAGCCACCTCTTTTTTATTTTATTAAATTTTATTGACCCATTACAAATGTTGAATAAGTGTACGTATTGCGTATCGTGGATATGGTCTTTATCCATACCAACGGTGTTGATGTATAAAATTCACATGTGAAAATGGAGAAATGTTACGATCGTGTTCGTGGTTCGTCTAGAAACACATGTTTGTGGTTCCATAGGCAAAAAGAATGCCCATGAACATATATTTATCGGTAAAACAGTCATCTAAGAAAAATAAAAAAAATAAATAATAATATCCCCCCGCCCATTTAAAAAGAAAAATGGATGAAAATTTACGTAAATCTAACAACTAATTAATATTGGCCCTAGCAGAAGAAGTAATTCTTTTATATATTGTACGATCTTGAAGTCATAGCTTTTTAAAGCAACAAAGAAACATTAACAAAAGTCACCGAGGGTGAAATATTTCCGGATAACCCAGTGAACCATATACAGATAGGTGGTCTTTGAAATAAACTATGCCCTGTTCTATCTTTATGGGATCTTGCAGACCGTACGCGATGTTTACACTATAATATCGCATTAATATTCAAAATGGCACAAAATCGCCATCTTTCCGTCATTTATCATGTTTATCCATCAAGATCAGATAGACGCTTGGTATCGATGTAGTTAGACGCTAATTGTAGATTGCTGAGATTCCATGATATGTCACGTGATACGATGCCGAAAGGTGGCGCCAAATAAACATAAGCGACTTTGAAAAATGAGGGAGAAAAATATTTACAACTTCTTTTAACAAATTTAAGTTAAAAGAAGTATAGGAAAATTTAATTAAAAAAAACGCGAAAAAACGAACGAACAACCTAACGAACCAACGAATGAATAAAGAACTAGAAAAGTAAGTTATATTTTTAGAATCCGATTTATATTTATTATTTTAACAGATAAACAAGTGCATAATCTAATGTTGTACATGCTTTCACAGTTTATCAAATTCTATATTAATAAAAGGTGCCATTATTAGCCAAAAAGAAAAAAAAAATAGAAATAAAAACTAAAAATCATCTCACATATGTTTCGATAATTATCACGAAATTCTACATAAGCAAATTAATTGATGTAATTAAGTAAAAATGTTCAAATACATTTAATAAGTAATTAAAAATGTGTTTAATGGTTATTTATTACCAATAAGGCCTAAAAAATACATTTGGTTCGGGTTACCCGACCCTACCTACGGAATAGGCGCCGACCCTACCATTTTTATAGTCAGTTTGAATAAAAAATGAAAAACTAAAAAAAATAGTTTAAAACATTAAATGCTTACACAGAAGATAACTTTAACACTTTTCCGCAATGATGAAAATGACATTCTTATATATAGCCTAATAATAATAATAATAATAATAATAATAATAACAATAATAATAATAATAATAATAAAAACCTACTTACACTACCTATTTTTGAAAAGGATGTAACCCTAAACAAACATTTTTTAGGCCTAATACAAACCTAACCAATGTCAATTAAGCGTAATTGTAATGTCAATATCTATCCTAACATTTTTTTTTCTAAAATCAGCTTATACCACGGCTTGCATACCAGAAAGGCATTTCCGGTGAATGTGGCCATGATGGAAAATTCCGTTTGGCAGCCTCCCTACCTCAGTAGTAATTTCTTGAAGAATACTACTAAAACAATTATAGTATGGTTTTGGTAACTGGGCTTGTCCCTGTAGTTTCCATTATATTATTGTAATCTTTCAACCACTAAACAAGATTATAGTATGGTTTTGGCTACTGGGCTTGTTGCTGTAGTTTCCATTGTATTATTGTGATCCTTCTACCACTCAACAAGATTATAGTAAAATTTGGGTTACTGGGCTTGTCCCTGTAGTTTCCATTGTATTATTGTGATCCTTCTTCCACTAAACAAGATTATAGTATGGTTTGGGCTACTGGGCTTGTCCCTGTAGTTTCCATTGTATTATTGTGATCCTTCTACCACTAAACAAGATTATAGTATGGTTTTGGCTACTGGGCTTGTCCCTGTAGTTTCCATTGTATTATTGTGATCCTTCTTCCACTAAACAAGATTATAGTATGGTTTTGGCTACTGGGCTTGTCCCTGTAGTTTCCATTGTATTATTGTGATCCTTCTACCACTGAACAAGATTATAGTATGGTTTTGGCTACTGGGCTTGTCCCTGTAGTTGCCATTGTATTATTGTAATCCTTATGCCACTAAACAAGATTATAGTATGGTTTTGGCTACTGGGCTTGTCCCTGTAGTTTCCATTGTATTATTGTGATCCTTCTATGACTAAACAAGATTATAGTATGGTTTTGGCTACTGGGCTTGTCCCTGTAGTTTCCATTGTATTATTGTGATCCTTCTACCACTAAACAAGATAATAGTATGGTTTTGGCTACAGGGCTTGTCCCCGTAGTTTCCATTGTAATATTGTGATCCTTCTACCACTAAACAAGATAATAGTATGGTTTGGGCTACTGGGCTTGTCCCTGTAGTTTCCATTGTATTATTGTGATCCTTCTACCACTAAACAAGATTATAGTATGGTTTTGGCTACAGGGCTTGTCCCTGTAGTTTCCATTGTATTATTGTGACCCTTCTACCACTCAACAAGATTATAGTATGGTTTTGGCTACTGGGCTTGTCCCTGTAGTTTCCATTGTATTATTGTGATCCTTCTACCACTAAACAAGATTATAGTATGGTTTTGGCTACAGGGCTTGTCCCTGTAGTTTCCATTGTATTATTGTGACCCTTCTACCACCAAACAAGATTATAGTATGGTTTTGGCTACTGGGATTGTCCTTGTAGTTTCCATTGTATTATTGTGACCCTTCTACCACTAAACAAGATTATAGTATGGTTTTGGCTACTGGGATTGTCCTTGTAGTTTCCATTGTATTATTGTGACCCTTCTACCACTAAACAAGATTATAGTATGGTTTTGGCTACTGGGCTTGTCGATGTAGTTTCCATTGTATTATTGTGATCCTTCTACCACTTAACAAGATTATAGTATGGTTTTGGCTTCTGGGCATGTCCCTGTAGTTTCCATTGTATTATTGTGACCCTTCTACCACTCAACAAGATTATAGTATGGTTTTGGCTACTGGGATTGTCCCTGTAGTTTCCATTGTATTATTGTGACCCTTCTACCACTAAACAAGATTATAGTATGGTTTTGGCTACTGGGCTTGTCCCTGTGTAGTTTTCATTGTATTATTGTGATCCTTCTACCACTTAACAAGATTATAGTATGGTTTTGGCTACTGGGCTTGTCCCTGTAGTTTCCATTGTATTATTGTGACCCTTCTACCACTAAACAAGATTATAGTATGGTTTTGGCTACTGGGCTTGTCCTTGTAGTTTTCATTGTATTATTGTGACCCTTCTACCACTAAACAAGATTATAGTATGGTTTTGGCTACTGGGATTGTTTTTGTAGTTTCCATTGTAATATCGTGACCCTTCTACAACTAAACAAGATTATAGTATGGTTTTGGCTACTGGGCTTGTCCCTGTAGTTGCCATTGTATTATTGTGACCCTTCTACCACTAAACAAGATTATAGTATGGTTTTGGCTACTGGGATTGTCCCTGTAGTTTACAGTGTATTATTGTGACCCTTCTACCACTCAACAAGATTATAGTATGGTTTTGGCTACTGGGATTGTCCTTGTAGTTTCCATTGTAATATTGTGACCCTTCTACCACTCAACAAGATTATAGTATGGTTTTGGCTACTGGGCTTGTCCTTGTAGTTTCCATTGTATTATTGTGACCCTTCTACCACTAAACAAGATTATAGTATGGTTTTGGCTACTGGGATTGTTTTTGTAGTTTCCATTGTAATATTGTGACCCTTCTACAACTAAACAAGATTATAGTATGGTTTGGGCTACTGGGCTTGTCCCTGTAGTTTCCATTGTATTATTGTGATCCTTCTACCACTAAACAAGATTATAGTATGGTTTTGGCTACTGGGCTTGTCCCTGTAGTTTCCATTGTATTATTGTGACCCTTCTACCACTCAACAAGATTATAGTATGGTTTTGGCTACTGGGCTTGTCCCTGTAGTTTCCATTGTAATATTGTGACCCTTCTACCACTAAACAAGATTATAGTATGGTTTTGGCTACTGGGATTGTTTTTGTAGTTTCCATTGTAATATTGTGACCCTTCTACAACTAAACAAGATTATAGTATGGTTTTGGCTAATGGGCTTGTCCCTGTAGTTGTCATTGTATTATTGTGATCCTTCTACAACGAAACGACATTATAGTATGGTTTTGGCTACTGGGATTGTCCCTGTAGTTTCCATTGTATTATTGTGATCCTTCTACCACTAAACAAGATTATAGTATGGTTTTGGCTACTGGGCATGTCCCTGTAGTTTCCATTGTATTATTGTGATCCTTCTACCACTAAACAAGATTATAGTATGGTTTTGGCTACTGGGATTGTCCCTGTAGTTTCCATTGTATTATTGTGATCCTTCTACCACTAAACAAGATTATAGTATGGTTTTGGCTACTGGGCATGTCCCTGTAGTTTCCATTGTATTATTGTGATCCTTCTA
Organism: Mya arenaria; assembly: GCF_026914265.1. NCBI lineage: Eukaryota > Metazoa > Mollusca > Bivalvia > Myida > Myidae > Mya > Mya arenaria. The sequence goes on along the minus strand of NC_069134.1, from coordinate 62,387,550 downwards.
CCACTCAACAATATTATAGTATGGTTTTGGCTACTGGGATTGTCCCTGTAGTTTCCATTGTATTATTGTGATCCTTCTACCACTAAACAAGATTATAGTATGGTTTTGGCTACTGGGCATGTCCCTGTAGTTGCTATTGTATTATTGTGATCCTTCTACCACTAAACAAGATTATAGTATGATTTGGGATACTGGGCATGTCCCTGTAGTTTCCATTGTATTATTGTGATCCTTCTACCACTAAACAATATTATAGTATGGTTTTGGCTACTGGGATTGTCCCTGTAGTTTCCATTGTATTATTGTGATCCTTCTACCACTAAACAAGATTATAGTATGGTTTTGGCTACTGGGCTTGTCCCTGTAGTTGCCATTGTATTATTGTGATCCTTCTACCACTAAACAAGATTATAGTATGGTTTTGGCTACTGGGCTTGTCCCTGTAGTTGCCATTGTATTATTGTGATCCTTCTACCACTAAACAAGATTATAGTATGGTTTTGGCTACTGGGCTTGTCCCTGTAGTTGCCATTGTATTATTGTGACCCTTCTACCACTAAACAAGATTATATTATGGTTTGGGATACTGGGCATGTCCCTGTAGTTTCCATTGTATTATTGTGATCCTTCTACCACTAAACAAGATTATAGTATGGTTTTGGCTACTGGGTTTGTCCCTGTAGTTGCCATTGTATTATTGTGATCCTTCTACCACTCAACAAGATTATAGTATGGTTTTGGCTACTGGGCTTGTCCCTGTAGTTGCCATTGTATTATTGTGATCCTTCTACCACTAAACAAGATTATAGTATGGTTTTGGCTACTGGACTTGTCCCTGTAGTTTCCATTGTATTATTGTGATCCTTCTACCACTAAACAAGATTATAGTATGGTTTTGGCTACTGGGATTGTCCCTGTAGTTTCCATTGTATTATTGTGATCCTTCTACCACTAAACAAGATTATAGTATGGTTTTGGCTACTGGGCATGTCCCTGTAGTTTCCATTGTATTATTGTGATCCTTCTACCACTTAACAAGATTATAGTATGGTTTTGGCTACTGGGCTTGTCCCTGTAGTTTCTATTGTATTATTGTGACCCTTCTACCACTAAACAAGATTATAGTATGGTTTTGGCTACTGGGCTTGTCCCTGTAGTTGCCATTGTATTATTGTGATCCTTCTACCACTAAACAATATTATAGTATGGTTTTGGCTACTGGGATTGTCCCTGTAGTTTCCATTGTATTATTGTGATCCTTTTACCACTAAACAAGATTATAGTATGGTTTTGACTACTGGGCTTGTCCCTGTAGTTGCCATTGTATTATTGTGATCCTTCTACCACTAAACAAGATTATAGTATGGTTTTGGCTACTGGGCTTGTCCCTGTAGTTGCCATTGTATTATTGTGATCCTTCTACCACTAAACAAGATTATAGTATGGTTTTGGCTACTGGGATTGTCCCTGTAGTTGCCATTGTAATATTGTGATCCTTCTACCACTAAACAAGATTATAGTATGGTTTTGGCTACTGGGCATGTCCCTGTAGTTGCCATTGTATTATTGTGACCCTTCTACCACTAAACAAGATTATATTATGGTTTTGGCTACTGGGCATGTCCCTGTAGTTTCCATTGTTTTATTGTGATCCTTCTACAACTAAACAAGATTTTAGTATGGTTTTGGCTACTGGGCTTGTCCCTGTAGTTTCCATTGTATTATTGTGACCCTTCTACCACTAAACAAGATTATAGTACGGTTTTGGCTACTGGGCATGTCCCTGTAGTTTCCATTGTATTATTGTGATCCTTCTACAACTAAACAAGATTTTAGTATGGTTTTGGCTACTGGGCTTGTCCCTGTAGTTTCCATTGTATTATTGTGACCCTTCTACCACTAAACAAGATTATAGTATGGTTTGGGCTACTGGGCATGTCCCTGTAGTTTCCATTGTTTTATTGTGATCCTTCTACAACTAAACAAGATTTTAGTATGGTTTGGGCTACAGGGCATGTCCCTGTAGTTTCCATTGTTTTATTGTGACCAATCTACCACTAAAAAGATTTTAGTATGATTTTGGCTACTGGTCTTGTCCCTGTAGTTTCCATTGTATTTTTGTGATCCTTCTACCACTAAACAAGATTTTAGTATGGTTTTGGCTACTGGGCATGTCCCTGTAGTTTCCATTGTTTTATTGTGATCCTTCTACAACTAAACAAGATTTTAGTATGGTTTGGGCTACAGGGCATGTCCCTGTAGTTTCCATTGTTTTATTGTGATCCTTCTACCACTAAACAAGATTTTAGTATGGTTTGGGCTACTGGGCATGTCCCTGTAGTTGCCATTGTATTATTGTGACCCTTCTACAACTAAACAAGATTATAGTATGGTTTTGGCTACTGGGATTGTTTTTGTAGTTTCCATTGTATTATTGTGATCCTTCTACCACTAAACAAGATTTTAGTATGGTTTTGGCTACTGGGCTTGTCCCTGTAGTTTCCATTGTATTATTGTGATCCTTCTACCACTAAACAAGATTATAGTATGGTTTTGGCTACTGGGATTGTTTTTGTAGTTTCCATTGTATTATTGTGATCCTTCTACCACTAAACAAGATTTTAGTATGGTTTGGGCTACTGGGCTTGTACCTGTAGTATCCATTGTATTATTGTGATCCTTCTACCACTAAACAAGATTATAGTATGGTTTTGGCTACTGGGATTGTTTTTGTAGTTTCCATTGTATTATTGTGATCCTTCTACCACTAAACAAGATTTTAGTATGGTTTTGGCTACTGGGCTTGTCCCCGTAGTTTCCATTGCATTATTGTGACCCTTCTACCACTAAAAAAGATTTTAGTATGGTTTGGGATACTGGGATTGTCCCTAAAGTTTCCATTGTATTATTGTGACCCTTCTACAACTAAACAAGATTTTAGTATGGTTTGGGCTACTGGGCTTGTCCCTGTAGTTTACATTGTATTATTGTGACCCTTCTTCCACTAAACAAGATTACAGTATGGTTTACGCTACTGGGCTTGTCGATGTAATTTGCATTGGATTATTGTGATCCTTCTTCCACAAAACAAGATTATAGTATGGTTTTAACTATACTTGGCTTGTCTTTGTAGACTCCACTGGATTATTGTGATCCTTCTACCATTTAACAATATTATAATATGGTTTTAACAATACTGGTCTTGTCTTTGTAGTCACCATTGTATTATTGTGATCCTTCTACCACTCAACAAAATTATAGTATGGTTTTGGCTACTGGGCTTGTCCCTGTAGTTTCCATTGTATTATTGTGACCCTTCTACCACTAAACAAGATTATAGTATGGTTTTGGCTACTGGGCTTGTCCCTGTAGTTTCCATTGTATTATTGTGATCCTTCTACCACTGAACAAGATTATAGTATGGTTTGGACTTTTGGGCTTGTCCCTGAAGTTTCCATTGTATTATTGTGACCCTTCTACAACTAAACAGGATTTTAGTATGGTTTTGGCTACTGGGCTTGTCCTTGTAGTTTCCATTGTATTATTGTGACCCTTCTACCACTAAACAAGATTATAGTATGGTTTGGGCTACTGGGCATGTCCCTGTAGTTTCCATTGTATTATTGTGACCCTTCTACAACTAAACAGGATTTTAGTATGGTTTTGGCTACAGGGCTTGTCCTTGTAGTTTCCATTGTATTATTGTGACCCTTCTACAACTAAACAGGATTTTAGTATGGTTTGGGCTACTGGGCTTGTCCTTGTAGTTTCCATTGTATTATTGTGACCCTTCTACCACTAAACAACATTATAGTATGGTTTTGGCTACAGGGCTTGTCCCTGTAGTTTCCATTGTATTATTGTGACCCTTCTACCACTAAACAATATTATAGTATGGTTTGGGCTACTGGGCATGTCCCTGTAGTTTCCATTGTATTATTGTGACCCTTCTACCACTAAACAAGATTTTAGTATGGTTTGGGATACTGGGCTTGTCCCTGAAGTTTCCATTGTATTATTGTGACCCTTCTACAACTAAACAATATTTTAGCATGGTTTGGGCTACTGGGCATGTCCCTATAGTTTCCATTGTATTATTGTGACCCTTCTACCACTAAACAAGATTTTTAGTATGGTTTTGGCTACTGGGCATGTCCCTGTAGTTGCCATTGTATTATTGTGACCCTTCTACCACTAAACAAGATTTTAGTATGGTTTTGGCTACTGGGCATGTCCCTGTAGTTGCCAATGTATTATTGTGACCCTTCTACCACTAAACAAGATTTTAGTATGGTTTTGGCTACTGGGCTTGTCACTGTAGTTTCCATTGTATTATTGTGATCCTTCTACAACTAAACAGGATTTTAGCATGGTTTGGGCTACTGGGCATGTCCCTACAGTTTCCATTGTATTATTGTGATCCTTCTACCACTCAACAAGATTATAGTATGGTTTTGGCTACTGGGATTGTCCCCGTAGTTTCCATTGTATTATTGTGACCCTTCTACCACTAAACAAGATTTTAGTATGGTTTTGGCTACTGGGCATGTCCCTGTAGTTTCCATTGTATTATTGTGATCATTCTACCACTAAACAAGATTATATTATGGTTTTGACTACTGGGCATGTCCCTGTAGTTGCCATTGTATTATTGTGACCCTTCTACCACTAAACAAGATTATATTATGGTTTGGGCTACTGGGCATGTCCCTGTAGTTGCCATTGTATTATTGTGATCCTTCTACCACTAAACAAGATTTTAGTATGGTTTGGGCTACTGGGCATGTCCCTATAGTTTCCATTGTATTATTGTGACCCTTCTACCACTAAACAAGATTTTAGTATGGTTTTGGCTACTGGGATTGTCCCTGAAGTTTCCATTGTATTATTGTGACCCTTCTACAACTAAACAAGATCTTAGCATGGTTTGGGCTACTGGGCATGTCCCTGTAGTTTCCATTGTTTTATTGTGATCCTTCTACCACTAAACAAGATTATAGTAAGATTTTGGATACTAGGCTTGTCCCTGTAGTTTCCATTGTATTATTGTGACCCTTCTAAAACTAAACAAGATTATAGTATGGTTTGGGCTTTTGTGCATGTCCTTGTAGTTTCCATTGTATTATTGTGACCCTTCTACCACTAAACAAGATTTTAGTATGGTTTGGGATACTGGGATTGTCCCTGAAGTTTCCATTGTATTATTGTGACCCTTCTACAACTAAACATGATTTTAGCATGGTTTGGGCTACTGGGCATGTCGATGTAGTTTCCATTGTTTTATTGTGATCCTTCTACCACTAAACAAGATTATAGTAAGATTTTGGCTACTGGGCTTGTCCCTGTAGTTTCCATTGTATTATTGTGACCCTTCTAAAACTAAACAAGATTATAGTATGGTTTGGGCTTTTGGGCATGTCCCTGTAGTTTCCATTGTTTTATTGTGATCCTTCTACCACTAAACAAGATTATAGTAAGATTTTGGATACTAGGCTTGTCCCTGTAGTTTCCATTGTATTATTGTGACCCTTCTAAAACTAAATAAGATTATAGTATGGTTTTGACTACTGGGCTTGTCCCTGTAGTTTCCATTGTATTATTGTGACCCTTCTACCACTCAACAAGATTATAGTATGGTTTTGGCTACTGGGCATGTCCCTGTAGTTTCCATTGTATTATTGTGACCCTTCTACCACTAAACAAGATTATAGTATGGTTTGGGCTACTGGGCATGTCCCTGTAGTTTCCATTGTATCATTGTGACCCTTCTACAACTAAACAAGATTATAGTATGGTTTTGACTACTGGGCTTGTCCCTGTAGTTTCCATTGTATTATTGTGACCCTTCTACCACTAAACAAGATTATAGTAGGGTTTTGACTACTGGGCTTGTCCCTGTAGTTTCCATTGTATCATTGTGACCCTTCTACCACTAAACAAGATTATAGTAAGATTTTGGATACTAGGCTTGTCCCTGTAGTTTCCATTGTATCATTGTGATCCTTCTACCACTAAACAAGATTGCAGTATGGTTTATGCTACTGGGGTTGTCGATGTAATATGCATTGGATTATTGTGATCCTTCTTCCACAAAACAAGATTATAGTACGGTTTTAACTATACTTGGCTTGTCTTTGTAGACTACACTGGATTATTGTGATCCTTCTACCACTTAACAATATTATAATATGGTTTTAACAATACTGGTCTTGTCTTTGTAGTCACCATTGTATTATTGTGACCCTTCTACCACTCAACAAGATTATAGTATGGTTTTGGCTACTGGGCATGTCCCTGTAGTTTCCATTGTATTATTGTGACCCTTCTACCACTAAACAAGATTATAGTATGGTTTTGGCTACTGGGCTTGTCCCTGTAGTTTCCATTGTATTATTGTGATCCTTCTACCACTCAACAAGATTATAGTATGGTTTTAGCTACTGGGCTTGTCCCTGTAGTTTTCATTGTATTATTGTGATCCTTCTACCACTAAACAAGATTATAGTATGGTTTTGGCTACTGGGCATGTCCCTACAGTTTCCATTGTATTATTGTGATCCTTTTACCTCTAAACAAGATTATAGTATGTTTTGACTACTGGGTTAGTCCCCTTAGTTTCCATTGTATTATTGTGATCCTTCCACCACTGAACAAGATTATAGTATGGTTTTGTCTACTGGGCTTGTCCCCGTAGTTTGCATTGTATTATTGTGACCCTTCTACAACTAAACAAGATTATAGTATGGTTTTTGCTACTGGGCTTGTCCCTGTAGTTTCCATTGTGTTATTGTGATCCTTCTACCACTAAACAAGATTATAGTATGGTTTTGGCTACTGGGCTTGTCCCTGTAGTTTCCATTGTATTATTGTGATCCTTCTACCACAAAACAAGATTATAGTATGGTTTTGGCTACTGGGCATGTCCCTGTAGTTTCCATTGTATTATTGTGATCCTTCTACCACTTAACAAGATTATAGTATGGTTTGGGCTACTGGGCATGTCCCTACAGTTTCCATTGTATTATTGTGATCCTTTTACCTCTAAACAAGATTATAGTATGTTTTGACTACTGGGTTAGTCCCCGTAGTTTCCATTGTATTATTGTGATCCTTCCACCACTGAACAAGATTATAGTATGGTTTTGTCTACTGGGCTTGTCCCCGTAGTTTGCATTGTATTATTGTGACCCTTCTACAACTAAACAAGATTATAGTATGGTTTTTGCTACTGGGCTTGTCCCTGTAGTTTCCATTGTGTTATTGTGATCCTTCTACCACTAAACAAGATTATAGTATGGTTTTTGCTACTGGGCTTGTCCCCGTAGTTTCCATTGTATAATTGTGACCCTTCTACCACTAAACAAGATTATAGTATGGTTTTGGCTACTGGGCTTGTCCCTGTAGTTTTCATTGTATTATTGTGATCCTTCTACCACTAAACAAGATTATAGTATGGTTTTGGCTACTGGGCTTGTCCCTGTAGTTTCCATTGCATTATTGTGATCCTTCTACCACTAAACAAGAATATAGTATGGTTTTGGCTACTGGGCTTGTCCCCGTAGTTTCCATTGTATTATTGTGATCCTTCTACCACTAAACAAGATTATAGTATGGTTTTTGCTACTGGGCTTGTCCCTGTAGTTTCCATTGTGTTATTGTGATCCTTCTACCACTAAACAAGATTATAGTATGGTTTTGGCTACTGGGCTTGTCCCCGTAGTTTCCATTGTATTATTGTGATCCTTCTACCACTAAACAAGATTATAGTATGGTTTTGGCTACTGGGCTTGTCCCTGTAGTTTCCATTGTATTATTGTTATCCTTCTACCACTAAACAAGATTATAGTATGGTTTTTGCTACTGGGCTTGTCCCCGTAGTTTCCATTGTATTATTGTGACCCTTCTACCACTTAACAAGATTATAGTATGGTTTTGGCTACTGGGCTTGTCCCTGTAGTTTCCATTGTATTATTGTTATCCTTCTACCACTAAACAAGATTATAGTATGGTTTTGGCTACCGGGCTTGTTCCTGTAGTTTCCATTGCATTATTGTGATCCTTCTACCACTAAACAAGATTATAGTATGGTTTTGGCTACTGGGCTTGTTCCTGTAGTTTCCATTGTATTATTGTGATCCTTCTACAACTAAACAAGATTATAGTATGGTTTTGGCTACTGGGCTTGTCTCTGTAGTTTCCATTGTATTATTGTGATCCTTCTACAACTAAACAAGATTATAGTATGGTTTTGGCTACTGGGCTTGTCCCTGTAGTCTCCATTGTATTATTGTGATCCTTCTACCACTAAACAAAATTATAGTATGGTTTTAGCTACTGGGATTGTCCTTTTAGTTTCCATTGTATTATTGTGATCCTTCTACCACTAAACAAGATTATAGTATGGTTTTGGCTACTGGGCTTGTCCCTGTAGTTTCCATTGTATTATTGTGACCTTTCTACCACTCAACAAGATTATAGTATGGTTTTAGCTACTTGGCTTGTCCTTGTAGCTTCCATTGTATTATTGTGATCCTTCTGCCACTAAACAAGATTATAGTATGGTTTTGGCTACTGGGCTTGTCCCTGTAGTTTCCATTGTATTATTGTGATCCTTCTACCACCAAACAAGATTATAGTATGGTTTTGGCTACTGGGCTTGTCCCTGTAGTTTCCATTGTATTATTGTGATCCTTCTACCACTAAACAAGATTATATTATGGTTTTGGCTACTGGGCTTGTCCCTGTAGTTTGCATTGTATTATTGTGATCCTTCTACAACTAAACAAGATTATAATATGGTTTTGGCTACTGGGCATGTCCCTGTAGTTTCCATTGTATTATTGTGATCCTTCTACAACTAAACAAGATTATAATATGGTTTTGGCTACTGGGCATATCCCTGTAGTTTCCATTGTATTATTGTGATCCTTCTACAACTAAACAAGATTATAGTATGGTTTTGGCTACTGGGATTGTCCTTGTAGTTTCCATTGTATTATTGTGATCCTTCTACCACTAAACAAGATTATATTATGGTTTTGGCTACTGGGCTTGTCCCTGTAGTTTCCATTGTATTATTGTGATCCTTCTACAACTAAACAAGATTATAATATGGTTTTGGCTACTGGGCTTGTCCCTGTAGTTTCCATTGTATTATTGTGATCCTTCTACAACTCAACAAGATTATAGTATGGTTTTAGCTACTGGGATTGTCCTTGTAGTTTCCATTGTATTATTGTGATCCTTCTACCACTAAACAAGATTATATTATGGTTTTGGCTACTGGGCATGTCCCTGTAGTTTCCATTGTATTATTGTGATCCTTCTACAACTAAACAAGATTATAGTATGGTTTTGCTACTGGGCTTGTCCCTGTAGTTTCCATTGTATTATTGTGATCCTTCTACAACTCAACAAGATTATAGTATGGTTTTAGCTACTGGGATTGTCCTTGTAGTTTCCATTGTATTATTGTGATCCTTCTACCACTAAACAAGATTATATTATGGTTTTGCTACTGGGCTTGTCCCTGTAGTTTCCATTGTATTATTGTGATCCTTCTACCACTCAACAAGATTATAGTATGGTTTTAGCTACTGGGATTGTCCTTGTAGTTTCCATTGTATTATTGTAATCCTTCTACCACTAAACAAGATTATAGTATGGTTTTGGCTACTGGGCTTGTCCCTGTAGTTTCCATTGTATTATTGTGATCCTTCTACCACTAAACAAGATTATAGTATGGTTTTGGCTACTGGGCATGTCCCTGTAGTTTCCATTGTATTATTGTGATCCTTCTACCACTAAACAAGATTATAGTATGGTTTTGGCTACTGGGCTTGTCCCTGTAGTTGTCATTGTATTATTGTGATCCTTCTACCACTAAACAAGATTATAGTATGGTTTTGGCTACTGGGCATGTCCCTGTAGTTTCCATTGTATTATTGTGATCCTTCTACCACTAAACAAGATTATAGTATGGTTTTGGCTACTGGGCTTGTCCCTGTAGTTTCCATTGTATTATTGTGATCCTTCTACCACTCAACAAGATTATAGTATGGTTTTGGCTACTGGGCTTGTCCCCGTAGTTTCCATTGTATTATTGTGATCCTTCTACCACTAAACAAGATTATAGTATGGTTTTGGCTACTGGGCATGTCCCTGTAGTTTCCATTGTATTATTGTGATCCTTCTACCACTAAACAAGATTATAGTATGGTTTTGGCTACTGGGCTTGTCCCCGTAGTTTCCATTGTATTATTGTGACCCTTCTACCACTAAACAAGATTATAGTATGGTTTTGGCTACTGGGCTTGTCCCCGTAGTTTCCATTGTATTATTGTGATTCTTCTACCACTAAACAAGATTATAGTACGGTTTTGGCTACTGGGCATGTCCCTGTAGTTTCCATTGTATTATTGTGATCCTTCTACCACTGAACAAGATTATAGTATGGTTTTGACTACTGGGCATGTCCCTGTAGTTTCCATTGTATTATTGTGATCCTTCTACCACTAAACAAGATTATATTATGGTTTGGGCTACTGGGCATGTCCCTGTAGTTTCCATTGTATTATTGTGATCCTTCTACCACTGAACAAGATTATAGTATGGTTTTGGATCCTGGGCTTGTCCCTGTAGTTTCCATTGTATTATTGTGATCCTTCTACCACTAAACAAGATTATATTATGGTTTGGGCTACTGGGCATGTCTCTGTAGTTTCCATTGTATTATTGTGACCCTTCTACCACTTAACAAGATTATAGTATGGTTTTGGCTACTGGGATTGTCCCTGTAGTTTCCATTGTATTATTGTGACCCTTCTACCACTTAACAAGATTATAGTATGGTTTTGGCTACTGGGCATGTCCCTGTAGTTTCCATTGTATTATTGTGACCCTTCTACCACTTAACAAGATTATAGTATGGTTTTGGCTACTGGGCTTGTCCCTGTAGTTTCCATTGTATTATTGTGACCCTTCTACCACTTAACAAGATTATAGTATGGTTTTGGCTACTGGGCTTATCCCTGTAGTTTCCATTGTATTATTGTGATCCTTCTACCACTAAACAAGATTATAGTATGGTTTTGGCTACTGGGCTTGTCTCCGTAGTTTCCATTGTATTATTGTGATCCTTCTACCACTAAACAAGATTATAGTATGGTTTTGGCTACTGGGATTGTCCCTGAAGTTTCCATTGTATTATTGTGATCCTTCTACCACTGAACAAGATTATAGTATGGTTTTGGCTACTGGGATTGTCCCTGAAGTTTCCATTGTATTATTGTGATCCTTCTACCTCTAAACAAGATTATAGTATGGTTTTGGCTACTGGGCTTGTCTCCGTAGTTTCCATTGTATTATTGTGATCCTTCTACCACTAAACAAGATTATAGTATGGTTTTGGCTACTGGGCTTGTCTCCGTAGTTTCCATTGTATTATTGTGATCCTTCTACCACTAAACAAGATTATAGTATGGTTTTGGCTACTGGGATTGTCCCTGAAGTTTCCATTGTATTATTGTGATCCTTCTACCTCTAAACAAGATTATAGTATGGTTTTGGCTACAGGGCTTGTCCTTGTAGTTTGCATTGTATTATTGTGATCCTTCTACCTCTAAACAAGATTATAGTATGGTTTTGGCTACTGGGATTGTCCTTGTAGTTTGCATTGTATTATTGTGATCCTTCTACCACTAAATATGATTTTAGTATGGTTTTTGTTATAAGGCTTAGCCGCATAGTTTCCATTTATTTATTGTAATCATTGTTAATTTAAAATGTTTATAGCCCTCTTTCTATACAAAATTCTTATGACCGAGATTTATGAAGTTGAAATTGAACTTTATCCAATTAGAAATGATATAATTTCGTAAAATGCCGGATGTTCTTGGGTAAATTTAAAAAGAAAAGGAAAATAAATATTATAATGAACATTCGTTGCGGAACAGAGGATATACGGAGAATGTTCAAGAAACGCCGGAAATTATAGCTAAGAGGGTAAGGGTCGATCTATACAAAGATATACATTACAATTCGGTTTACAGTTATCGTGTTAATATATAAACTCTCCTGATATGAATCTATGTTTAACATTTTTATGTAAACTAATCCAGTAGAGGAAATTAATGAAGCTCGATGGTTTACGAGGAGTTATCAGCACAACTTTCTTATGAAACAACTGTTGCCAGTTTGTAAAGACGTGATTAGAACGTGAAAAATGGTATTTGTTATCAAGTTCCGTTTTGTGCCTGCATATCATGTCTCTATATCCGCAACAGTCCATGTTTCCCAAAGCCATAATTTATTCAAAGTTTTTTTTCACACTATTTTGTCTTAAGCTCAAAAATATGAACACAAAAAATGCCATCAAGGTTTACGAACTATATTGTCCCTCTGTCACGCTCGTTATCTTTTTAATGACGGTATCCTTTTTAATCTTGAAGTAACGTCAAAATGTCAGAATCTTTACACGTATTTGATGTAATATTCTTGCCGTTGTTACTTTTTGTTATTGCATTATCAATGTTGTACCATTTAAATCATAGCAAAATTATGCGCATCCTAGTGTATCTTAATTGAATGTTTACTGATTGGCCATTGGTCACACATCATTTTAGGGAACTTTTCCGGCAATAAGTTAAAACAACGCGTCACATCAGCAACGATGAAAGCTCAAAATGGAATGATACACAAGCAATTATAACTGATTTAAAGATGCAATCATATTCCAAAATTAGATGTACCGCAATTAATACAATTGTTTTAATTTACCGTAAATGATGAATAATTATCGAAAGCAATGGTGCTTATGAATGATATCGTGTTAAATTTGAAAGAAATGTGCAAAAACTGTTGTTTTACCTTATGATACGATAGTTGATTACTGTTAACATTTTAGGACTCACCAGTCATTTAATATTTGTGTGTTTTCAGCTATTAAATACACGGTAACAAACTTGTAATCAATAATTAATATTTTCCAAAAAGGGACTATTTTTTATTTCGTAAGTAGTTCAAAGTTTATCACTTTAAATTTATGTTTGTTTACACGTGTATGTATTGATTTTAAATACGAGTGTCACTTATATAACGGAGAATATACCTTGGATATAGCAGATGTCTACGATTATAATGGAAGAGGTTGTTATATGCTTCCAGGAAAACAATTGGTCCCCTAGAAAGAAAATTTAGAAATTTTGACTTGACTCGAGTAATGAGAGTGATGTTAATGTTAATGTGATCATCAGCCCATGTCTTATTTCGTCCTTTTTGCATTAAGAGGTTAAGTCTTTTTATTCCCTGTACGATATTTAGTAAAGTTCAGCGGGAAACAAGCTTCACTTTAACCCTGCACTGTTACCCGGTTGTGCAATGTTACCCCGCATTGTTACCCGGTGACGTCATTATACGATGCGATACGGGATTTACCTTCTACGGTTTCAGTAAGATTTGTAGTTAGTTTTGCTCGGTATCATATAATGAATATTGCCCCGTGGAGGAGACCAGTGCACCTTGTCAACCCAACAATGCTAAAGCCTCGGTCGAGAGGTGTTGCAACGGGTTTCATCACAAACCGGAAATTGAAATACCCCCTCTTTCATCGTTTACGCCACCAATTTTATGCTATGATATGTAGAGAATACTAGGTTAGTGCCGTGCTTGGAGGAAGTTTTATCTGGCAAGGCGGAGAAATTACTCACCCGAAGGCTTACCCGATAAACATTGTCCATACACGGCACTAACCTAGTATTATATTCACCCTGTTAGTTTGTTTAGGAAAACACTGTAAATTATGCACCAGTCAATTGTTACGACGCCCCCAGGTCCCGGGGTATACCGGGGATAGCTGGGGAAATGGGCCGTGTTTTTACCTTTCAGGTGGTCCCGCAGTGCCGGGTGAATGCGGTGGTTTTATCTTTGCACCAAAATAGCAGGGAATGGGCTTTGCCTAGTGTCCTTGGGGTGCAGGGTTTTTGGCGGGGATTTTACCAGCACTTTGTCCCCGCAGGTCGGGAATCTTAACCCGGCTTGGCTGGACGGAAAGTCAAAGTCCCCATGGTAACAATTGATTGGTGGATACCTTAAAATTATCAAGTATCTTTAAAAATAAGGGGGGCAACTGCTTTTACCTGCTGACGTCAGCACAATCGGCATCCATGTTTAAATGCGCCCCCGAAATCGTAATTAAAACTTTTCATTTTTTCGATACGTTTTATAGTCAAAGTAATTGCATTTTAGTACGTCAATATCAATTTTAAACATTAAAAGCTTTTAAAAGTGCATAAACTTGGAACAGTCACCAAACATTATCTGATGATATAACAATTAATCCGCAAGTCACAGACTACAGTACACAGGTCATGGTTCAAGATCACGAGTGTTTACAAACAATTGTCACTTGTTAAATGGATTTAATTCATTTTGATATAAATGAATACAGAATAAAGTGTTGGATGCTCATAATTTCACCGGCAAGAAGGGAATTTATTTCTGTTGTAAGTGAGAATGTGTCATTCACCACAAAAATGGAATTAAATATCGTTCAATGTCGCACAGTTATCAGCATTTGCGAGTGGGGTAAGTGCACAAGTAGATTTTCTGGCCGCCTTTTTTCCAGGTCCATGATTATGCAGAATGATGGGACTACATGGGCGAGTGATTGATGAGGTTTGTTGTTGGCAGGTTATTGGTAAGATACTGAAACATTATTTGTGCTTTCCTCTGACATTTTAGAACAGAAAAAGTCCGTTTTGCTGTCACATGACCAACTGACTGTAGATAAACATCACGTGGTCTACTATCCTAATAAACAAAAATATACATGGCACCTTGTTGTTGGACCGATTTTTAAGCCCTACGTCGGCGTTGAATCATTTTAGACAGTCGGACTGTCTATACAGATTTTAGTATTAACAGTCCAACAACATTTCACAAGATTCATAGGGCATTTTAGCGAGATCGTGACGCCAAAAATACATAGGGGATATTCCATTTATTATATACCTGCCTATTTAATTATTCCTTTTTATTTTTTGGTTTCAATTTGATTTAATTTTACCGCCATTAACGTAGTTTGTGTAATGAAGTCAAGGAAGGCTGAAGACGAAGTCAGAATTTACAGAATTCACTTTAATGAGCAAAATCAGAACAAAATAGTTTATATTATAGCATAATTAACAAATTGCTAATACGAAAACAAAGCGGTACTTATTTTACGGGTATACACTAATCGTCCTTTCCTGTAGACGTAACGCGGCCATTTTTAAAAAAGTAAATATACGTGGGATATTTTGACGATAATAATATGCAGAATTGAGGGAAGTTCGTAAGTCAATCGCTATTTCTATCGATGACGCGAATTCGCCTTCTTTATATTGGCGAGCAGCTCACAATTATGATAATAAACATGGATAATCAATTATGGAACAATTTATGAACTTCGAAATGGACAACAACTAGTTCACTGAAGTAGCTATCTAGATAGACTGGAAGTGTTCTCTGCTTCATGCTTATCCTCATGGTTCTTTAAAGAGCATGAGAACCATGTTCCTGAATATTTACATGCTTCTGGGGCGTGAGTAAAGTTAGATAGTTTAATGTCTTTAAAAATTGACAGGTTTAACCAGTTTTTTTTGTCATGCTATTTTTAGCAACGCGAAAGTCGTTCCGAGATTACACACGATACTCGCATGATACGGAATCAGAAAACGACAGTATCATGATACGGACTTTCAATACGCCGTGCTGCTTTTTCTCAGTTGGATATGGAAAAGAAATTTGTTAGGCATATCATAAATAAAAATATCGTCTTAGTTTGCTTACTTTCAGAAATGAACCATTACCGTACATGCAATGATTAAAGGGTTGTGCGTTGCGATATTGGTTTTTAGACTATCTGCGCATGCAACAAACTCAAAAGAACTACTTCTATTCATGTCGTTTTAACCCATTTTTTTGTCTCAATGCGCTCTATGTTTAGTAACAGAATGACGTCGAAACCATAAAAATAGATTGTATGAGTTCTTGCTTGTTCGGCTATTTCCGCGCTGTATTTCTGTATTCCGGCGTTTTATTTTTAGCAGAATATAACTATTTATGGATCGTTATATTTATCAGATTAGTGTGGGTCAAAATAATAGATGCTCTGGTAGGAAGGTAACATACTGATATTCACTCTGAGTTCAGACCAAGATGTTTTAGAAATTATTACCGACCGCAAGTGCACCATCGCCTGCAGGGTTTGTTACCTTGTGTGACCATGAAGCACGCTTATTTGTAAGGGTGTATTTCTTATATGACTTTTATGAGATAAGGAACAAAAATGATTGACTGAAAGTCAAAATAGTTGTATACCAGGTTTCGCGTTGCTAATGCTTCAAATACTATGATTTGCCTGCTTTACAAAAACAAAATACTATTTATTCTATGATTTTTAGGCCTATACTTTTCTAATAAGATGTTCACATTTTTTGCGTAAAAGCTTCGTTCCGGTGTATTCTTGGCATAGTTTTAGACATTAGCCTTTCATTTTATTCTAACACACATTCCCTGAAACGACAGTGAGTTATGCATACTTTTGATGAAGCAAAGTAGTTCGGATTTAACCTGTAAAACACCCAAAGAGTGCGAAGCATTCATAACAGCACTAGTATTATTTCTACACAGATACTTACATAAAACATAAATAACATTTATTTATCAATAATACTTGAAAAGGCACAATCATATTTTCATTCTTAGAACAGACAATTTCCGATAATCTAGAAATAGTTTCAACTACATTAACTGACTGATTTTCTAAAAATAGTTTCTACATACATTAACTGACCACATGTTTGCCCTCACCGCGGGAAAACGACCATCTGATAAGCTCTGCATTTTCAATCGGATAGGAATTGTTGCTAAAGTTATTCGTAAAAATAAAATCATTTTCCTTAAACAGTTAAAACGTGTATGTTCATAAAACTTGCATAACGTATGATATATAATCAAAGCACTGAAAATCTTTAGAAGCGATTGAAAAAGGCATGCATTGTCAGGGGCGTAGCCAGCGTTACGCACTTACGCATGTGCGTAACATTAATTTGAAAAATGAAAGGTCAAGGGCTAAGCTAAAAATTGGTATTAGAATAAAAGGAAGAGCAGCCAAAGAAAACGTTGCCTCCCTGTGATAGATAGCTTTCTGAGCCGAAATCAATCACTTGGTAACTACAAAGTCGGCGGCCTCGAACCTATTAATCCCTCCAAATACACATCAGAGCTCAACATGTTCGTTCCATTTTACATTGTTTTCCACTGGGTAGATCCCCCCTCCCCCCTCCCCCCAACCGGCTACAGGGATATTCCCCATCCCACACCCTCCCCCTTTAGTGCGTAACATTCGGTAAAGTCTGGCTACGCCTCTGATTGTATCTTTAAATACATGGGGATACGTCGACTTAAAATGGAAGTATGGCTGAAGTTGTTTGTAAAAAATGATTTTCCTTAAACAAAACGTGTATATTCATTAAAGGAAATGATATATGATGTATTGTATTTTCCTATCGTATGATATCTAATAAAACTATAAAAGCAACGAAAAATCTTAAGCATGCATTGTCACATTAAATACATGGGGAGGGGGGTTTACGACGATTGAAGTGACATTTACATAAACAAAATGACACAAGATACAATAGGTAAAGATGTTGTTGTTTCCTCGCCCAGTGTGGGCAAAAGCGCTCTTGGCCCTCGGCACATTTTTTCACTTTTATCAATGTGCCCTTCACCCATTCCCATAGTTCAAATAAAATTTGCAGCTCTCACATATTTGCCCGCAGATAGTCTTTCAGCGCCTCGCGCTTTGATTATGGAAGTTTGTCGGGAAATAGTGAAAAAATTAGAAACACGTGGTTTGTTTTCAGTAACCGCATGATATCATTTCAGCAAGTGCGCATGACGTACGTTCCTGCCATTGGTTATACAAACATACTAGCGCAAACTGCATAATAACCTTAATATACGAGTACATGCACGTCTAAGATCTACGTATTACAATCGGAGCTCCTCGGCCATTTTCCATAGAAAAAAAGCTCGGATGTATGCCGGTACATCATTTGAAGTAGTTCGTGGAAATTTAATAAAAACGGTATTAATTAATTGTATTTTTTTAACATGCTTTTGTATGACTGAGTTTAAATTGATTGCCAGTGACGTGTATTATTGCATAAATAATTAAGATTTTCAAAAATGTGAAGATTAAAGATGTACTATTACTCCAGAATAAGATTTAACACATTTAATACACTTTTTTTAATATCCTCAAAAGGACGAACAAATGTCGAAAACAATGGCTTTTATGAAGGATACCGAGTTTAATTTAAAAGAAATGTGCAGTAAACACGGTATTGATACCGTAGGAGACCATAGAAAATCGCAGTAAATCTTTTAGCATTCACCAATCATTTAATATTTTTGCGTTTTCAGCTCTTAATTACACAGTATATTATAATATTGTTAAAGTAACTTATATTTTCTATAAAAGCATTATTCAGTAAGAAGTTGGGGGTATATCACTCAAAATTTATATTTGTTTAAGATGTGTATGTATTGGTTTTGAATAAGAGTGTCACTTTAAGTTTAACTGTTTAATTGAAATAACTACGTTATTTACTTGCAACGTAGTAAAATGTAGAGATTTCTGACAATGTAAACTGTCCATATACATCAGAGGTTGTTTTCGATGGAAAATGGCCGAGGGCTTCTTGATGCTAGTTATTGCTTTCGAGCTCCATTTCCGAACATTAACAAAGAAAGCTGCGCCGATTTACCATTCTGATGCTGGTAAAATGATCAATGGTCAAAATAGCTATTCGAATATAACTAAAAACAGCTATTCAGTCAATGACATTGATTTTGCCTCTCTCAAAATTACAATATTTACACCTCAACTTCCATTCCTTAAATGAACTGCCTTTCGGCAATTGCGTTCACCAATCGATAAACGCAACATCTTCGGATATGTTCGGATCGTAATTCATTGCATAACAATATACATGAAAGCTTTTGATCTTGTTATTGGTTGTATTGTGTCTGCAGGTCCCGTAAAATATAGATCAACATTTTTAAAGGTGTTAGTGTATTATATTTTAAATATAATGGTACCAGAAGTGTTTCAATTTTACTTTATAAAGTGATTTCAAGTGGTTGATCTTTTCCCGCGTTATTGTGACGTCATTTGAAAAAAATGTTTCCGGTTATAGTCGGGTCGTTCTATTTACAGAATGGGTAAGAACGGATTACTTAAAGGTTTTCTTACATGAAATGATGTTGAATGAAATAATGAACTATTGGTGTAAATATAAGGAATGAATCCTTCGGACTCCACACACATTGACCAACCCAATTGCGTTCATACCCTGATAATGACATCAACCCCGCAATTCATTCCTTAAATAATGGCGCGGAAAAAAGTCCAACATAATCGTATGGTACGGATAATTTCAGGTATATTGATATACAGTGCATATCTATAATATATGTTTAATTTAATTGCACACAATTATATTCAAACGCCTTCGTAATTTGTTTTGTTTATTGTACATCACATTCCAATACCTCTAAAGAGCGTAAAGGCAGAAAAAACGCACTGTGGAAACAATTAGAGAAACACAAATACAAACTGTTCCATCTCCTTTCTCTCCTCGCAATTTGTTAAAATTCTTATCTGCTGTTACAAACATGAAAGCAAATAGCAGGAGTGATTACTTTTCGACCAATCGAAACTTTGTTTACATGTTAAGTATGTAATATAACCTATTTTTGTTTTAGTTGTGTAAAATACTTGTGTAGGGTAAAACATCTGTTTTGCCGCGTTGCACAAACCCTTATATGTAATCATATAAAGGGAGATAATACAAAATCAGAATGAAATTAAACCGTTTCAGTCTTGTTTCTTGCATAAAAGTCTTTGTTAAATGTTTTGATGCATTATTTTTTTGTTAAATGTTTGATTCATACAGGTCTTCCTTCAATGTTTGATTTCGTATATGGTCTCCAGGTTAAATGTTTGGTTTCATACAGTGTCTTTGTTAAATGTTTGGCCTCGTACAGGTTCTTTGCTAAGTGCTTGGCTTCGTACAGGGTCTTTGTTAAATGTTTGGCTTATATAGGGTCTTTGTTAAATGTTTGGCTTATATAGGGTCTTTGGCCTCGTACAGGGTCTTTGTTAAATGATTGGCTGCGTACAGGGTCTCTGTTAAATGTTTGGCCTCGTACATGGTCTTTGTTAAATATTTGGCCTCGTATAGGGTCTTTGTTAAATGTTTGGCCTCATACAGAGTATTTGGCCTAGAACAGGATCTTTGTTTAATGTTTGGCTTCGTACAGGGTCTTTGTTAAATTCTTGGCTGCGTACAGAGTCTCTGTTAAATGTTTGGCTTCGTACAGAGTCTCTGTTTAATGCTTGGCTGCATACAGAGTCTCTGTTAAATGTTTGGCTTTATAAGGGATTTTTGTTAAATGCTTGTCTGCGTACAGAGTCTCTGTAAAATGCTTGTCTACGTACAGAGTATCTGTTAAATGCTTGGCTGCGTACAGAGTCTCTGTTAAATGTTTGGCTTCATACGGGATCTTTGTTAAATGCTTGGCTGCGTACAGATTCTCTGTTAAATGTTTGGCTTCATACGGGATCTTTGTTAAATGCTTGGCTGCGTACAGATTCTCTGTTAAATGTTTGGCTTCATACGGGATCTTTGTTAAATGCTTGGCTGCGTACAGAGTATCTGTTAAATATTTGACTTTATATGGGATCTTTGTTAAATGCTTGGCTGCGTACAGACTCTCTGTAAAATGCTTGGCTACGTACAGAGTCTCTGTTAAATGCTTGGCTGTGTACAGAGTCTCTGTTAAATGTTTGGCTTCACACGGGATCTTTGTTAAATGCTTTGCTGTGTACATAGTCTGTGTTAAATGCTTGGCTGCGTACAGGGTCTTTGTTTAATGTTTGACCTCGTACAGGGTCTTTGTTAAATGTTAGCTGCGAACATGGTCTTTGTTTAATGTTTGGCTGCGTACATGGTCTTTGTTTAATGTTTGGCTGCGTACATGGTCTTTGTTTAATGTTTGGCTGCGTACATGGTCTTTGTTTAATGTTAGCTGCGAACATGGTCTTTGTTTAATGTTTGGCTGCGTACATGGTCTTTGTTTAATGTTTGGCTGCGTACATGGTCTTTGTTTAATGTTTGGCTGCGTACATGGTCTTTGTTTAATGTTTGGCTGCGTACAGGGTCTTTGTTTAATGTTTGACCTCGTACAGGGTCTTTGTTAAATGTTAGCTGCGAACATGGTCTTTGTTTAATGTTTGGCTGCGTACATGGTCTTTGTTTAATGTTTGGCTTCGTACTGGGTCTTTGTTTAATGTTTGACCTCGTACAGGGTCTTTGTTAAATGTTAGCTGCGAACATGGTCTTTGTTTAATGTTTGGCTGCGTACATGGTCTTTGTTTAATGTTTGGCTGCGTACATGGTCTTTGTTTAATGTTAGCTGCGAACATGGTCTTTGTTTAATGTTTGGCTGCGTACATGGTCTTTGTTTAATGTTAGCTGCGAACATGGTCTTTGTTTAATGTTTGGCTTCGTACTGGGTCTTTGTTTAATGTTTGGCTGAGTACATGGTCTTTGTTTAATGTTAGCTGCGAACATGGTCTTTGTTTAATGTTAGCTGCGAACATGGTCTTTGTTTAATGTTTGGCTGCGTACATGGTCTTTGTTTAATGTTAGCTGCGAACATGGTCTTTGTTTAATGTTTGGCTGCGTACATGGTCTTTGTTTAATGTTTGGCTGCGTACATGGTCTTTGTTTAATGTTAGCTGCGAACATGGTCTTTGTTTAATGTTAGCTGCGAACATGGTCTTTGTTTAATGTTTGGCTGCGTACATGGTCTTTGTTTAATGTTAGCTGCGAACATGGTCTTTGTTTAATGTTTGGCTTCGTACTGGGTCTTTGGCCTAGTTCAGGGTCTTTTTTAAATGTTTGTCTGTGCACAGGGTCTATGTTAAATGTGCGCCTGCGAACAGGGTCTTTGTCTTCGTACATTGTCTTTGTTAAATATTTGGCTGCGTGCAGGGTCTGTTTTAAATGTGAACTTCGTACTTCGTGTTTAGCCTCGTACAGGGTGTTTGTCTTAACAAGCGTGTACTTGCTTGAAGTTCTCTTCTCTAGTTGGTATTGCTCGAATACTATACATGTAATGTAAGTTTCGTATTTTCATTTAATTTACATGTTTAAAATTTTGCATTCTGTAGTGGGTCTTGTAGCCAAGGTGCTCCGAATCGCATCATTATAAATAAGGGACATAATAACGCCATTCTACATTTCATTGTTTTTTTTGTATTACCTCCCATGGCCCTGTTGAGCTTATCCAGCTAGTCATTCATTCACTGTCAAATTGTTCGAAATTTGGCGGATTTTGTTAATAATTTTGGCCCTGATATCAGGGGCGAAGCCGGGAATTGTTGTTAGAGGGTGCGTAACTTAGGGGCACAACCTGTTGACATTTGCCCCCATTTCAGAACAGAAATTTAAATAGTTTAAAACGTTGTTGAGGTTGGTAGGTACTCCCACAAGAAAAAAAATAATGGAAAAGCTTCAAACATTTGGCAGCCGGTTAAGATAACCAGAAAATGACATTCTTCTTCAGTTTTATTCGGGAACAGGGCTAAGTGTCCAACCGAAAACGAGAACCACAAAACTTGCAAACACCGCAAACGTACCATAATACCGCCTTGGAACGGACATTGAGACTCGATTCCGCTGGAACATGTTAATGGCATGTATTTTGCAAAAAAAGAAGAAACATAACCCATCTTCACCTACTGCTTTCAACTTGTTTTGAGTTATCTTTCTTGGTTCCACTGTTCTATATCACATGAGGCCATTTTACCAGTTTACGCAAGGTCATGATATTTTTAAAATACATTTTACTTACATAAATACGTCTTCGGGATCAGAAAGAAGAAACACCTAATACATGTGTATGTGCATACTGCTTAACACATGATTATTCTCGGTTGTATTTGGATTATATAAAATCATATGTATTTTTTCAAAGTTAATGTACTAAAATATTTTACGAAAGAAAACATAGATGTAATTGTTTACTTTAAATATTTCGAAGTGCGGATGTGTGTCTTATTGTTATTATTGTTGTTGTTTGTTTGTGGGTTTTTTCGTGTGTGTGTGGGGGGGGGGGGAATGTTAACGTAAATTATTATTAATATTATATTTTTGAACTCCGGTTTGATTTATTAGGTTAAGCATTCCCAATCCGGTCAGATATGAGGTCCAAAAGTGAAACGAAGTCTGCGAAGAAAACATCTTATTTTGACGGATTTCCCCCTAAAATCGATAGCCCTAGACATTTCTGTAAGCCTGTCTCGTGGTTTTCCATTATGCTAACATTTTAATAGATGGGCATTGATTTATCACCCAGAATTGCTTTTTAGGGAAATTGCAATGTTAACGAACATTATTCAGATGGCGTCT
Source organism: Mya arenaria (assembly GCF_026914265.1). Classification (NCBI taxonomy): domain Eukaryota; kingdom Metazoa; phylum Mollusca; class Bivalvia; order Myida; family Myidae; genus Mya; species Mya arenaria. The sequence continues at coordinate 62,364,022 of NC_069134.1, read as the reverse complement.
GATTTCACACGAAACTTGCTTAAAATTGCCCCCTCCCCTCAACACACACGAAAAAACACGATCTTAATTATGTGAAAGTAAACGGTGAGCTGCTAAAAAGCAAATGTGTTCTTAAAAAATGCATGGACAAATGAAAACAACATATGAACAAAATAAGCCATTGCTTCCCAAACATTACACTCGCACAAACATCAAACAGATACTTTATCTGTATCTGTGTTATGACACCCACAGCCTGAGTTATAAAAATACACGAGCACTTCAATGCGAATGTAAAATTGCCATCACGATTGTAATGGATGACATAACGATTTTATTGCATGATGTCAAGGACAACGTTCAATAATTCTTGAGTGTGGTATGAGTGAATAACGTTTGAGTTGATCTGCATTGCCAGTTACTTCACTGCTAAGCTCCCCCAACGTATTACCGTCCCGATATGGTAGTTACTATATAGTAAAAGTTGACCACTATTTAACTGTGGTCTTTATTTGTTCAAATTTTGTCATTATGCTTCCCTTTAATAAATTATCTGTAGAATCGTATTTTTAAATTTGTTTTCTCTATATTTGGTTGTATGCTAAAGGCATGATTGCCGGAACGCATTTAAAGTTGCTGTTGCTGTTATTGCTGTTATTGTTGTTGTTGTTGCAATCGTTGTTGTTGCTGCTGCTGTTGTTGTTATTTCTTCTTCTTCTTCTTCTTCTTCTTCTTCTTCTTCTTCTTCTTCTTCTTCTTCTTCTTCTTCTTCTTCTTGTAATGACATATTTTTCTCAAACACGGTTAAATGATTATATCCGTTTTCAGTAAAACGATAAAAAGTCTAAACGAACAAATTTTAATGACAGTAAAATAAGGAAGTTCACTTTATCTTAAGTTTTCGCATTAATTCCTCGAGAATATTCATTGATGGTATATGTTAAGAAAAAAGCTAATAAAAGGTTGTATTACATTGCAGTAAATATGTTCTCTCTTATGTAAATATTGCGTCTTATAAAAACAAATTACCCTTCGGAAATCCATTTGGGAAATTGTTACATTTTGGATTCGTTGCCAACCAATACAATTGGTTGCTAACGATTTCTACAAAAATACCAATTTTAATCAAAGAACCAAAATATGCTCATCCAATAGAGCGCGAAGTAATGCTGGTTAACACGGTGTTGATGTTGCCAGAGCTGGCTGTATATGAGTGAAACTTTCGTACCTTGAGCTAGTCTTCAACTAAGAACTTTCTTTCTACAAAGCTAAGAAAGCAATATATACACTCACGCGAGAGATTAAAGGATTATACAGATAATTGCGTAATAGATGGTTCAATAAAGTATTGATATTCTTGTGCTTTGCCGCTTTACCGTTATGTGCGATGATGTGATTATCTTCTATTAATTACGGAATTGAGATAATAAGGTAGAAATAGTCTGCATGACTTGTGGGAAAGTGATACCTGCGTTTTTCAGGCCAAAGGGAAGGTATGCACATCTGCAAGATATCTCTCTGCAATGAAGAACATGACTACATGTAAAAGGTAGGCCTATATACAAGATGTCAGCATGCATTACTGTTTATAAGTAGTCTTCATTTATAACTTTTTACAAGTAGTAAACACAAGTAGTAAACACACGTAGTGAGCAAGTAGTGCTTACAAGCAATCATCATTTATTACTGTATATAATAAGTAGTCTTTCATTACTATATATACGTAGTCATCATTCAGAACTGTATACAAGTAGTGTATACAAGTCATGTATCCAAGTAGTGTGTAAACAAGTAGGGTAAACAAAAAAATCACCATTCATAACTGTTTACAAGGACTGTATACAAGCCGTGTTTCCAAGTAGTGTGTATACAAGTAATGTGTATACAAGTAGTGTAAGCAAAAACTCATCATTCATAACTGTTTACAAGGACTATATACAAGTCGTGAATCCAAGTAGTGTGTATACAAGTCGTGAATCCAAGTAGTGTGTATACAAGTAGTGTGAATCCAAGTAGTGTACATACAAGTAGTGTGAATCCAAGTAGTGTACATACAAGTAGTGTGTATACAAGTAGTGTGTATACAAGTCGTGAATCCAAGTAGTGTGAATCCAAGTAGTGTACATACAAGTAGTGTACATACAAGTAGTGTGTATACAAGTAGTGTACATACAAGTAGTGTACATACAAGTAGTGTGTATACAAGTAGTGTACATACAAGTAGTGTACATACAAGTAGTGTGTATACAAGTAGTGTACATACAAGTAGTGTACATACAAGTAGTGTACATACAAGTAGTGTACATACAAGTAGTGTACATACAAGTAGTGTACATACAAGTAGTGTGTATACAAGTAGTGTGTATACAAGTAGTGTACATACAAGTAGTGTACATACAAGTAGTGTACATACAAGTAGTGTGTATACAAGTAGTGTACATACAAGTAGTGTGTATACAAGTAGTGTGTATACAAGTAGTGTACATACAAGTAGTGTACATACAAGTAGTGTGTATACAAGTAGTGTGTATACAAGTAGTGTGTATACAAGTAGTGTGTATACAAGTAGTGTGAATCCAAGTAGTGTACATACAAGTAGTGTGTATACAAGTAGTGTGTATACAAGTAGTGTGTATACAAGTAGTGTACATACAAGTAGTGTACATACAAGTAGTGTACATACAAGTAGTGTACATACAAGTAGTGTGTATACAAGTAGTGTGTATACAAGTAGTGTACATACAAGTAGTGTACATACAAGTAGTGTGTATACAAGTAGTGTACATACAAGTAGTGTACATACAAGTAGTGTGTATACAAGTAGTGTACATACAAGTAGTGTACATACAAGTAGTGTACATACAAGTAGTGTGTATACAAGTAGTGTGTATACAAGTAGTGTACATACAAGTAGTGTACATACAAGTAGTGTGTATACAAGTAGTGTGTATACAAGTAGTGTACATACAAGTAGTGTGTATACAAGTAGTGTACATACAAGTAGTGTACATATACAAGTAGTGTACATACAAGTAGTGCGTATACAAGTAGTGTGTATACAAGTAGTGCGTATACAAGTAGTGTGTATACAAGTAGTGTACATACAAGTAGTGTACATACAAGTAGTGTACATACAAGTAGTGTACATACAAGTAGTGTACATACAAGTAGTGCGTATACAAGTAGTGTGTATACAAGTAGTGCGTATACAAGTAGTGTACATACAAGTAGTGTACATACAAGTAGTGTACATACAAGTAGTGTACATACAAGTAGTGTACATACAAGTAGTGTACATACAAGTAGTGTACATACAAGTAGTGTACATACAAGTAGTGTACATACAAGTAGTGTACATACAAGTAGTGTACATACAAGTAGTGTACATACAAGTAGTGTACATACAAGTAGTGTACATACAAGTAGTGTACATACAAGTAGTGTACATACAAGTAGTGCGTATACAAGTAGTGCGTATACAAGTAGTGCGTATACAAGTAGTGCGTATACAAGTAGTGCGTATACAAGTAGTGCGTATACAAGTAGTGCGTATACAAGTAGTGCGTATACAAGTAGTGCGTATACAAGTAGTGCGTATACAAGTAGTGCGTATACAAGTAGTGCGTATACAAGTAGTGCGTATACAAGTAGTGCGTATACAAGTAGTGCGTATACAAGTAGTGTACATACAAGTAGTGCGTATACAAGTAGTGCGTATACAAGTAGTGCGTATACAAGTAGTGCGTATACAAGTAGTGCGTATACAAGTAGTGCGTATACAAGTAGTGCGTATACAAGTAGTGCGTATACAAGTAGTGTGTATACAAGTAGTGCGTATACAAGTAGTGTGTATACAAGTAGTGCGTATACAAGTAGTGCGTATACAAGTAGTGCGTATACAAGTAGTGCGTATACAAGTAGTGCGTATACAAGTAGTGCGTATACAAGTAGTGCGTATACAAGTAGTGCGTATACAAGTAGTGCGTATACAAGTAGTGCGTATACAAGTAGTGCGTATACAAGTAGTGTGTATACAAGTAGTGCGTATACAAGTAGTGTGTATACAAGTAGTGCGTATACAAGTAGTGTGTATACAAGTAGTGCGTATACAAGTAGTGTGTATACAAGTAGTGTGTATACAAGTAGTGCGTATACAAGTAGTGTGTATACAAGTAGTCTAAACAAGTAGGGTAAATCATCAATTATAACTGTATACAGTCAGTGTATACAGGTAGTGTAAACAAGTAGTGTATACAAGTCGGCAAAGTTCATGACGCCATCTTTTGTAAATGGATACTAGTATTCTTCTTCTCAAGCTGCTTTAAAAAAACAACATTTATTCATATTTCCTTTTTTACCAATTGGCAAACTGGTGGAATTGTTACAACAACTCGTCTCTCTCATGCAAGAGCTCAATACCTGTCGATACGCATGTGTTCATACATTCATTGCAGGATGAAGAAAACATTATCAATCAGGGTATAACCCATAACGTATATTGCGTACCGAAAACTGCTTTATTTTGAACTTGAATTCTGAATAACAAATATTAAACTATTTTGTAAGCGTACCGCCAATGCCTTTCCGTTTTGTTTCTGTGTACCGCATAAGTTCTCCTTAAAGGGACTAGACACCAGATGATCGATTGCAAGAAAAAAAAGAATATTGTCAACAATTTACATACACTTGATATCGCTATATACAACGCATTGGTGTATCACACCGCGTTAGACACATGCACCTGTCGCAGTTTTTCCATATTTTTTTTCAATTTGGAATATACTTGGGTTGTCTACCACGTAAATCCCAGTTAATTAAGAAATAGCGTCTGTTTAAGTATGTGTACTAATTACGTGACCTTCACATGCTAAATATATACTTTATAAACTGGGAACTATTACGCACGAATTTTAAACGGGAAACTCAGCTGAGATAGCGACAACATATTCTATTAATCAAATACAATGATGCATTATCGAACTCATACTAGATAGTTTTAACAATTCTATGCTTGTGTTGTGGAAAAATATGTATTTGCCGATTTTGAGACCATCTGTTGGCTAGTCCCTTTAAGACTCTAAAAAGCAATCTGTACCAAGGAAGAATATGAAGCAGTAAAGTATTACTGTTGAAACTGGCCCCTGGATACTGCGTACCAAAATGTAGGTTTCAGCCCAATCAATTAATCTTGCGCCAAAGTTTTTGTATCTTCCTCTTGTTGTTTGCTTGGTTGTGTGTTTGTTTTGGAATGAATGGTTATCAACTCGTGTGCATTTACAAAATAAAATCATTAATGGGGCGTACTAAAGTAAAGATTGGCTCAAACTGAAATTTGTTAATAAAACAGATTTATCTCTGAAACACAAAAAAACAAAGCAATAAACGGCGGCAAAACATGCGTTTTTATCTGTTCCAATCCATTTCTACTTGTTTAGAAACATGATCTTGAAATAGAACATTTGAAGATGGTAACATAAATATTCATATATTCTGCTATAACAGATAAACAATGAAAGCAAATGTCAAAACACACTCTCCTAAAGTGTCACCCATAGCGTGTCACTGGCCAGTAAATTTCTCCATGATTTAAGACTCCAAGAGGGACTACATAATGTTTTTTTCTACCAAACCGTCAACCATTTAACCTTACACCCAATACACTCCCATGTCAAGAAACCATCATTCTTACTAAAACAAAGGCATAGCTCTTACACAGAAAAATACATTTTAAGAATGTGTCTAATTTAACCTTGTTGTAATTTGTCTATAAATGAATACACTCTGAAAGACTTGGTGACAAAATGCTATATACATGACATTTTGATCCTATAGTCGACTATATACTTTGTTCACAATCTGTTGAGGCCTTTTGGCTCATACAGGTAGATATGAAGTCAAAAAAGCAGATATATACACTAGTTATTCCTGACAATTTGAGTAAATAGTCGACTATGTACTTTTTCACAATCTGTGGCAGCCTATTTGCTCGAACAGGTAGAAATCCAGTCCAAACAACAGATTCATACACGAATATTACTATATGAGCGAAAACTTCTGTTTACTTTAATAAAAGTAACTGAGTTGAGTTAAGTTGAGTTGAGTAGAGTTGAGTTGACTCTAACTATGATCTTGTTTTAAGACAAAGATCAAAGACACTCATCGAGGGACTTACCTATTATAAAATAATCGTAATTCATTAATACTGGGGAATGGCATAAAAACACCTGTGTTTTGGGCTACCCGACCCTACCTGGCAACACCCCTTCGCCCTGGAGGTGTTTTTGTCGATCCTAGATAAAATAAATCCGTTTTTTTTAAATTTTTAGTTGTCGTTGACCGTAGAATCCATTTGATTTTGTTAAAATTAAAACACAGTATTAATTAATTAATACACAATATCCCGAAATATCATGGTGAGCATTCGTGACTTGCTTTAAAACTGATGAGAATACTGTTTTGACTGGACTTAAAGGCATAGTTAAAGGAATGTTGGGCATGATAATCCCCTGCTGTGCATCTCCTGCTAATTGCACTGGTGTCACAATAGGGGCCAATTTCCTGTGTATTCGTTTATTGGCTCAGGGCCATTTAGGGTCCATTTCTATAATAAAACCCCCAAAATTGCACAGCAGGATACTCAGATCGGGATACTCAGATCGAATAGCTGACAAGAGGGCACAAGACAATTAGATTAAGATTAATACATAGAGGTTGTGTACTGTACAGAGATTTGGGGTGAGGGGTGGGGGAGGTCACTTATAGCAGGCTTAAACTACGCTATTAAGAAAACCTCCTAGAAAACAAACATTGTCCCTACCCTTCCTATTATTTTTAAAAAACGTAGCCCTCAACTTAGTTATGTATATACATATTTAGGGATCGCCGATTTGGAATGGTCAGCGTAAACAGGATTTCATTGGGGTTAAACCAGATGACAAACGTTTAACCTCACATGTGTCTCAACATCCATGTTGTTTTAAAGGTCCCAAATCAATTGGGAAACATTTTGGTATTATAACGACAACACTTCTCAATATGCCAAACAAGTATATAAACGTATTAATTATTGTCAGGCAAGAATGTTTCTCTCTGACTATAAGCAATTATTGACGTATTAAGAGTAATCATTAAGATAGTAGATAATAGAATGATAGAAACAAATTACAGATAAGTAACACTTAGACATGCCTCCAATCATATCTTTATTGAAAAGAGATGTATGCAATTCTGGGACGACATTCTTACATTCAAATAAACATGAGCATAGATTTCAATGCCTTATACCACATACAGGCGAAACCCGTTGGCTCGATATCCAAGGGACCGGCCAAAATACTTCGAGCCTCGCGAATATCGAGCCAGGCGGGAATGCTTACCATGAGTAAAACAAAATCGGGGCTTGACATAAAGTTCGAGCCAACAAGGAAATCGAGCCAAGCGATTTCGAGCCAACGGGTTTCGACTGTATACATACGTGAACTAAGTCACAATGCTCTTCATCGACAAAACGAGAAGTGTTCCCTGGTTTCCATACACTTTATCCCTGAATTATTCTATATTGACACTTTGTCATACTTTTATTGTGCAAGCCTGCCATGCTAACTCTTGACAAATTATCACTACAGACCTGGAATATCGTAAATAACGTTTCCAAGGCAGCAAGTATAACGATTTAGCATGCGAAACGAAGAGGCGCAAACATAACGTTAAATTGAACCATGATCGATTAACAATTGAAGAACATGTATTTTTCATGTGTAAGCAAAACAATTTATATTATACCATGTTTGAAAATGCTTTCTTCTTTTTCGTCTACGCACTAACTCGGATTTTGAAACGGTAACAGGTAGAACAAGTATAGTAGCGTTCAATAACTGCATTGCTGATAAATTGCAACGCTTTTCACTTATACCGCACGTTATTTGTTCTAATAAAAGACGTCCTTGACAATATGGCACATAACAGCGACGTCATTCGCAACCATCTATATAAACTAGGCTGTTGGCGCCGTTACTATACTCACACAGGTTGTAATATTTTCAGTGATTGACGGCTTTTATTACATGGTTTATATTATTTTCTATTCATTTTTTTGTTTCGTAAGGTTCGACAATGTTTCTACCAGTAACATTGCTGTCACAATTGATCTCAATTAATGACCCTCAGTATGCAGTGTTACCTCTAAGCATGTTCTGGCTTCAAAAAGTGTACCATGTTTACCGCTTGTGTCTCTAGTTCATTGATGCGTGAACCCTTTCCTCGTGCCAACACACACAAATGATAAAGTGGTATATAAGTCCCCTTCCAAATCAGGAGATTGTTGTCTGGATCCTTAATGGGGGCACATTCGCATTACCTCTCAAAATGGACACGAGTTCCTACTATGGAAACGGGTATGAAAGTGATGTATATCAGCTTTCAAGAAGATTGGTTTAAAATAAAGATCAAAATAATATTTATTAGTCAGCAACCGCAAGCGCAGAGTGCCTGAAGCGGGTGTCTAACGTCATAGTTCACAATTTTCCAATCACATAATTATATTGGGGTTACCAATTGTTACAGTCAGTTACCATGACCACTGAGAGTCTGAAGCAGTTTGCGAATGTCTTACTTCACAAATTTCCAATCATGAATATAGGGGTACATCCACCTTTTCACAGTCAGTTACCATGACCACTGAGAGTCTGAAGCAGTTTGCGAATGTCTTACTTCACGAATTTCCAATCATGAATATAGGGGTACATCCACCTTTTCACAGTCAGTTACCGTGAGCGCAAGGAGTATGAAACAGGTTTCACGTCTTACTTCCAAAGATTTTAATAATAAATATAGGGGTTACCAACTTTTTACAGTCAGTGACCGTGAACGCAGGGAGTCTGAAGCGCGTTTCTGACGTCTTACCCCACAATTTTCCAATCATAAAATATTGGGGCAACCACATAGTCTATGTCAGCGAAGCTGTATTTCTCATTGTGTTAATGCAAAGTATGTGAAGTTGGCTTGAACATTGTACATCGTAGTTCAGCTTGTAATTCGCCAATTACAAGCTTGTAGTTTGGTATTCAGCTTGTAGTTCGGCTTGTATATTGTACATAGTAATTCAACTTGTAGTTCGCCAATTACAAGCTTGTAGTTGGGTATTCACCTTGTAGATCGGCTTGTACATTGTACATCGTAATTTAACTTGTAGTTCGCCAATTGCAACCTTGTATATCGGTTATTTTAATTTTGTAAGGAGTGGATTTTAACGTCAGATATTGTTGTTCCCGTATAAATTTTAAACTCGCATGACCGTATTGATGTGTTTTTAAACACAACCAAATCTAAACATGATACCAGACATGTATGCCCTTAAAGGAAAGTACGCATGCCCTTTTCTCTTTACGACTTAATCTAATTTAGGAGCATGGTGTTTTCACAACAAGAATAGTAATAGCTGCAATTAAACACGTTGCTCTGGTGTTGTTGATTTTAACATATTGGGAGGCATTAAGAACGAAAACAGAACCTTCATGGGAAAACACACGTCTCATTTAAACGGCGATAAAATGACAATAACAATGAATTCCATCATGATATTGTGGAATTACCACAGAAAATTCATATCGTCGGAGGCAATAATTTTATAGTTGCACTTTAAATCTATCAATTTATTTTATTACTTTTTGTTCAATTCTAGACTTTATGTTTCATGAAATAGTTTTTATATACATGTTTTAACTGTTATTATTACAGATATTTGTATATTGATAGTGTATGTAATGTTTGTTTTATGATGAAGAATAAGCGGGTTGCCATAAGCTGTCAATTCCAAAAATAGCAACGAAAACACAACAAATATTCAGTTTTATTCCGATGCGCACAAGTACTTTTCTAGAATCGCAATGGTATTCACTCTGCCTACATAAAACCAAAGTTGGCCTGAGCAATGATGCTACAAATCTTTATTGTTTGGAAAAATTGGTAATGCATCCAAAAACCGGCCCAACTAGAAGTAGGATGTGTTCTGTTTGGCGCCATTTTCTGTTGTACTCTGCAGCACTTTACCACCATTTTCACACATAAATCAGGATACATTTAAACAAAGCGAATTGGAATTTTGGCATGAAAGCGTGTTCAATAATTGCTTAAAACCTACCTATGTTACTTTTTGGCCATACACCAAGGAATAATTGCGTGGAATTTCCTTCGCGTAATTGGACGGTAATTGATTGGAAACAAACAAGAGATCTGTACTTTTCGTGTTTTCTTTCTGAATGATTGGTAATGATCTTGACTTTTGTTTTCCAATAAAGCTGCCTGGGATGGTATTCATAACACATCTTAACCCATTTCCTAACTTAAGTCATTCTCCTAAGTTAAGTAACTTGCCTAAGTTAAGTCATTTTCATAAGTTAAGTATCTCACTGTTTATTTGATATAAAAGCTTCATATTATCTGATATGTTCTATTTTCGTTTTAATGTTATTAAAGCAACATACTTTTATTCTAAAAGCTTTTATACTTTTCTTTTACATATTTTGACTATAAAACTTTTTTCGACTTAATTTAAGAAATGGCTTAAGATGTTTAAAGAATGCCAGCCCAGTGTTGTAGGAAATAACAATGTTGAGTTTTATAATTGATGTCTGCTGTGTTCCTGGAGTAGAATTAAGTCACGGCAAGAATCTTTATATGCAGATAGGAAAGTAACTTACATATATACTATAAGACACTGACTAATTGGTATGACTACATTCGGTGGCAAATTATGCCAGATGGCACAATAACAGTCAAACTAAACTGTGAATCAGATAAAAGCTGCTAACCTCATTAATTACAAGATAATTCTGAGTAAGGTTAGGCACCAGTCAATTGTAACCACGGCCCCCCAGGTCCGGGGAATAGCGGGGACTTTGACTTTCGGTCCAGCCAAGCCCGGGCAAAGTCCCCGCCCTGCGGAGACGAACTGCTCGTAAAACCCCCGCCAAATGCCCCCGCAATCAAGGGACTCTAGGTAAGGCCCATTCCCCGCTATATTTGGCGGGAAGACAAAACCACCGCATTCACCCGGCACTGCGGGGCAACCTGAAAGGTAAAACACAGCCCATTTCCCCGGCTATCCCCGGTATACCCCCGGACCTGGGGGGAGGGGGGGGGCGTGGTTACAATTGACTGGTGCATTACAGCCATACATATCACAATTCTGAATTAGGTTAAAGTCATGTACTCAATAAAAGGCAACATAAATTCTAAATTAGGTCAATTTTTTTATATTATCAAACTCAACACCATTTTAGATAATATAAGTTCATAAATGAGGCTAGTTAATATATTAATGTCATGTACAACAATATAACAGTAAGTACCATACTTAAATTTTAATAGCAATTAAACTCATATTGTATGTACAAGGGCGTTTCTCAAAGTTATGTAACAAATCAGTATATTCCTTGGCCAAGAAGGTAAGATAAGGATTTCCATCATGGCCAAATATTTGGATCTAATTACTTATCTTGGGTGGGAGAAAGTTAATTCTTCAATTCGACATTTTACAAAAACAAATCATATTCTAACATATTGGCCAAGTCTTTAATTACATTAAGATAAATTTGTAGAGCTTGATTTAGTAATGAAAAACTATGTTTATGTTTATGTTTTATATCTGAGCAATGCAGTCATTACTTTTGAAAATCAAATTGATTAGCGAATGCAATTAACAAACGTAAAGAAGAGTTGACTTAAATAAAATTTAGCTACATTTATGAAGTTCATCATTATTTGTGGATATATTAAACTTTAAGGTACTTAAAGTTAGTCTATTGAGTATAAAAATAAGCTCCGTATTGAACGGCAAACTGTTGCCTGAAAAGCAGATTGGTGCGGTGAAGGAGATGTTGGAAGGAGATGGGATATGACTTGTTTGAGATAATGCTTATAGAGTTGTGAGTTCAGAAAGGAATATATATTATTCACATGGCCTATTAAATGACAATTTCGCATCCCATAAAAATGAAGACCAAAATCATAAAAATATTCTAGAACGTCGTGTCTATCGTCTAGATTAATGACCCTTCACTTTGAACAAGTCTGAAACAAGAGCTTTCGGGACTAGAAAAGACATTTGAAGCCACATGTGTATTGTCTTGACTATAAAAAATACCAAGGGCAAGCCACTATGACACATTTAGGCAAATATTTTCATCGTCACAATAGTAAACGTTACAACAAAGAGAGTTCGTGTATCTTTGGTTGTTTGTAAGTTATTAACTATATAACAGAACTTTTTGAAGCACCCTCGAACGTTCACATACTTTATAACAAACATTATACTTCTACTGATAGTAATCAGTTAACGTACAACATTGTAATGCACATTAGCTATAATTCAAGTCTGTTTGGGTGAGTGTGTAAGCTGATTTATACTCGCACTCGGGCAAGTCCCATTCGGCGAATGCTCCGATAAGATTGTTATTCATTATAGGTTTTTGAACCATAGAGCATTGAAAGAGTATAATCCTGGTTAGAGCAACCCTAGTTCCTTAACGTGCACCAGTGCATAGAGCTATTACACTCGACCCCTATTTAACGTCCCTCCTCGAAGACGATTAGTGCAGCCTGCGACCCCTGGATTGGCAGTCAAGTGTGTTACCACTAGACCACGGATCCGCCACAAGCCTGTTTTGCACCAACTAGGACAGTATTCGAAATCACCTACCATCTTACCTCACAAACAGACTTTGACCAAGGTTACACAAATATGTTACTGCGTTCTAATATTATGGTACTGTTAAAAAGCACTCCCACCCACTTGTTTACTGTCTGAGTGATTGAGAGAACCGAATAAAAATTACAGGTGCAAATTGTTATCAGTATACCAGTTTTTCCTGGAATTTTGATTGCAATGCCAGCTGAACTGAAAAGTAAACAGTAGGTCTACAGGTACGTGATAAGGATAAGAAAAATGCAGTTTGACCGGGCCAGAACGGCCTCAGGAATCGTGTACATAAACATACAGACGCAACCCGTTGGCTCGAAATCGCTTGGCTCGATTTCCTTGTTGGCTCGAACTTTATGTCGAGCCCCGATTTTGTTTTACTCTTTGGACGCGTTTCCGGTTGGCTCGATATTCGCGAGGCTCGAAGTATATCGGCCGGTGCCTGGGACATCGACCCAACGGGTTTCGACTGTACTGCAAACTTTTCACTTAAGTAAGGTGGTACGCTTGTTTGATCCGAAGTAGTCTATTCCTAGGCAGAGTGTTTCTATGGTATGTGATATATTTATTAAAATATATGTAAACAAAGAACAATTGAAGGAAAAACCCTTGAAACAAATTTAACTGTGTTCCCTAAATGGTTCAGTTCTTTAACTTTTTCACGATTCTATAAACCCTTTTGTGAAGAACAAACACTTGCTAATGTGTATTTAACTGAATGCAAGACTACTAATGTCGCGAGCTTACGTTTTGAACCCGTCATATATTCATTACCTTCGGCATTGAAGATTGTTAATTTCCATCAAAGCCATGAAGTGCCTGTTATTCATTACTTTGTTGGAGGACGATGGATTTTCCAACAAACATATTCTTTTCATTTTGCACTTGGTTGGTCATTTGAGACCAATCACCTTTACGGCAACCCCAGGAGAGCAGAACTCTTGGGTTTTAACAAGGCATCATGAATGCAAGACACATGCTAATAATGGACCAATGTTCTTTAGAAAAAAACATCAAACAAACCGTTCATACAAGGTCAAGTGCCCGCAGAAAGTTCTTTCTGATTTTCCAGGTAAAACGAACGATCAAATATATTTTCAAGGAAACATTTATCAAATCCTAATCACTGGGCTGGATCTGGCCTGCTGTTTCTGATTTAACAAACGTTTCCTGATGGATATTGCAATTCGTGTCGGCGGAGTGATGAAATTAATTGTAAGATATTGAAAAAAGGACAAGTGGCAGGTATTGCAGAGCGATAACTTGAAGAACAGAGCACATTATTTACAGTCAGAAAAACAGATTAAGTGTTATTTACGCCATTAAAATGTGTGTAGTCTTTTAACGATAAGTGAAATTAAAAAAATGTTAACAAATAACAAACTAATTTTGTTAGCTGCTATAAGGCGACTATAAATTTATTCCTAGATTTTCATCCCCGCCCGCCCCTCTTTTTTCTGCCGCCCCTTAATTTTATTGACTTAAAATGTTGAGCTGGGGTCTGTTTTTTTTGTCGTATCAGCCCGGAACTGTCCGGGGACGGAGTTTATTCATACCTCCGGTATAACATTCACATGTAAAATTGAGATAAGCACTAACAATTGTTTTGTTTGGCCTTAAGTCATATCTTACAAAATTCCTCCAAACATTTCGAGTGGTCGGCAAATTCTGTTGTCATTTTACATTGTTGCGAATTAACCGTTTTGATAGTTTGTAAACTCAGTGTTTGCCCTAAACAGCCTGATTTTCATTTAAGAATTGAATTGCGGGGCTGATGTCATTATCGGGGTATGAACGCAATTGGGTTGGTCAATGTGTGTGGAGTCCGAAGGACTCCACACGTACTTTGACCAACCCAATTGCTTTCATATCCCCGATAATGACATCAACCCCGCAATTATTTCCTTAATTTACACCAATAGTTCATTATTTCATTCAAGAATTGTTAAAAAAATTCTTCATTTCATTTAAGAAAACCTTTAAGCAATCCGTTCTTACCCATTCTGTAAAAAGAACGACCCGACTATAACCGGAAACATTTTTTTTCAAATGACGTCACAATAACGCGGGAAAAGATCAACCACTTGAAATCACTTTAAAACGTAAAATTGAAACACTTCTGGTACCATTATATTTAAAATATAATAAACTAACACTTTTAAAAATGTTGATCTATATTTTACTGGACCTGCAGACACAATACAACCAATAACAAGATCAATAGCTTTCATGTATATTGTTATGCAATGAATTACGATCCGAACATATCCGAAGATGTTGCGTTCATCGATTGATGAACGCAATTGCCGAAAGGCAGTTCATTTAAGGAATGGAAGTTGAGGTGTAAATATTAAAGCGTATACTTCAGACTGTAAAATTTTGACAAAAGATTGTTCAACCTATATTAAAGGTAGAAGGGTCTTAAGATGTTATAATAATTGAAATTGAGGCTAAATTAGGTTAACTTTATGTATTGGTTCGCACAAAAATATACAAAAAATAGGGGTTTATACAGATTCAAGATTAAACACTCACTTGATGTTCTGCGAAATGGTATATGAGACATTAACCTAGGTAAAAGTGTTTCCAGATATATTTTTTTAAACATGGCCTTTTTTAAGGACTTTTGAATAAAATATTTGTTTACTCTTGGTTTCGGTTTTTGGTTTTCTATTTATAGCATAATTTTAATAAGAAATGGTCCATTTCTATTATGAAAATCAGGTAAAATTACCACAGGTAAATTGATCACTTAGCTTTTCATTAAAACAATCATTAATAGGAGATTTACTTCCATTTATATTTTACTTCTGCTATTATATAAATGCGGTTTCGAGTTAAAATAGAACTGATCATGAGCAGGTCCTTCACCGCGTTGCGATTGCAGGCGCGTAGCTGCCTTTACGCGAGTACGCGGCTGAATCTCATGATTCTGACAATACAAATTAAAGAAATCCACCCTGAATCAGCCAAAGTTGCAGTATGCGTAACTTGACTTCATGATCCTAAAACTGTCCATTTTTCAGTACTAAATAAAGCACACACAGAATGCATCGGATTGCACCAAGGTTTTCAAATTTCAAAATCTTCTGAGGGGGCATGCCCCCGAGCCCCCCCCCCCGCACAATTATGAGTCCACATCAAAAGAGGGCTAGCTACGCCCCTGGTTTGTATACGTACATTATCGTTTCGTTACATAATAATTTTGCTGCACTAAACCTTAATGTCAAGGTGGTTAATTTTTGTTAAATTATAAGATTTCATTGTAAGTGATTTTAAATTATAGTAATATTCGAACCACTATTGCGTTACACGTTCTGCATTACTGCTCGTTAAGTAATCGCTGCACGCTGTTTGCAATCATTTACTCGTTCATAACAAAACATAAACATATACATGTATGAGTAATACAGATGCATGTTACAAATTATAGTCAGTTTTATGAGAATATACCTATGTGATTATGGAACGATCCAGCCCAAATGAAACAAGGTAAATTTCTTCCAGTTTGGTTTAAGAAATCAGACTTAAATGTATTATTTTGTTTGAAAAACGCTATCAAAAGAATTTAAACAGTTTAAACTTTGATAAAATAAACATTTTCCCAGCTAGGTTATAACGAGAGCTTTGCGCAAGACAGGTGTTATTGTCTTGTGCTGGGCTAAAGATATGATTCCGTCAAGGTCAGTAAGATGACGTTGAAGATAAGACTAATTACGTCAATAAAACTCTTGCAGTTCTCCAACCCAAGCAAGATTGAGGTAAAGAGATGGGAGCGGAGTGTTATATTGAAATACCTGTTTAGAATTTGGGTTAGTTCAGGGACAAGATCGTGCTTTGTCATTACAGCACAGTTCATGTCCGCTATGCAATTACACAATCGTTAGGTAAAGGCCAAGGTCGGGTTTGAAAAAAAGATAAATACCCTAGTAGAGTATTTCTCGTATTTTTGGGGGGCAAATTGAAATCATTTGAAGGTTTAGTCAACATCTTTTGTTATTTTAAAGTATCCGAACCACAATTAAATTACATATAGATTTTATGTCTGGTGA
The DNA here is from genome assembly GCF_026914265.1 of Mya arenaria. NCBI lineage: Eukaryota > Metazoa > Mollusca > Bivalvia > Myida > Myidae > Mya > Mya arenaria. The sequence continues at coordinate 62,347,294 of NC_069134.1, read as the reverse complement.
TTTATATCATTTTTATATAATTCGAAAGGGTTATATGTGTAGAGTTGGAATATGTAACGAAATTACGAACAATTATATCACAAACAAACCTTTTGGTCTTGTATCAGCTCACGTCGTAGTTCAATTGCAATAAGGAACATAAATATAGACAGAAATTATTTAATCTATTAAGATTGTTCGGTAATTCATTTAGGGCAACCCAACACAATTGACGAAGTGAATTTGACAATTTTGTAGGAAAATATGGATTGAATACAACAAAATACGCTATTTTAGGCTAATAAGTCCCAAACTTTTCCCGGGGGGAGCCCCAAAGCACCACATCACATTTAAAGTCTATGCTATTTTGGTTTCGGGGGAGAAGACGGGATGCATTCAGAGTAGCGCCCCAAGTTACATGAAACGTCAAATCCTCCTCCCGCCCTTGATTTGTATTTCATTCTTTTTCTCTATTCAATACTTTTATTACTGCTTTCCGAATTAGTGTTTTAAATAATTTGCAATTATAATAAGTGAGCAAAAGTGAAGCAAACACCAGTAAATAGACTAACTACTCAACTGAATAACAATATAACCCGTTCTTGATTATATTTAGTACAAAAATGTTTCTGTTTTCATATAACCAAAGTTATAAAAAAATAAAGCAATTTGTTTTACAATGTTTCAAGTTTAGTTATTGACGCGCCATTGAAAATGATTTCCAATAGAATAGGATATTGACTGAAAGGCGTGTTTGTATCAATCATCATTCCCTAAATAACGCGTACACAGATCAGGGTCATTCCAAAAGTAATCATACTTAGCTATTTTATGAATGATATTTGAGGTTATGGTGGGATTTATTTTTGTAGCACATACACAACTTCATAAAATAATCAAATTTCCGTGTTTTGTGGATAAAAAACTAGGGTCACTTTTTGCACACATAATTGAAACTACAACTCTTTTGTGACGTACACATTCAGGGATATTTAAACACTCATTTGTTTATTGAAACAATCAAATATTGTCATGAAAAAATCATTGACATGTATGATAATAATGCCTACATACATAACTTCTGGCTTGTCACGTTTTTTAAGGTTAAGGACATTTGTACTAGTGAAAATCTAAAAAGTGTTTGCAGACTACGGAAAGCTTTTGTTTACAGTTAATTTCAATAAATAGGAGTGTTTCAGTGATCGCACTTTTAGGGTTTAGATTTTGTTGGTGCTACTTTGTTGAACAATATTGTCAATGAAATAGACCGGCCTTTATCGCATTAATAAAAAACCCATCCAGTTTCTTTGGAATTGTTGTGTTTTTTCTACAGCAAAACTATACTAGCTTCATTTTTTTAGAATTCTGAATAACCCTCGTAATTTTATTGGAATTGTTTTGTTTTTTGCCGGAGCAAAATAATTCTATTTTTAGTCTCATTACATTCTAAACGCCCCTCGTATTTTCATTTTAACTGGATTTTTTCAGGGTGTCTTTCGGCAGCAAGGGTTCGATGGTTGAGACACTGATTATTGAAGAGATACCGGCATACAGCGACACCTACACGCACATAAACACCAACAACAACGTCATTAAAAGGTTGGTGGCGTAGCAATAAGTTTAATATTATGCATTGACCTACACTTCCGGGTATGGGTTGGTAGCTTGTTGGATATTTATTGAATACATGTAAGAACTGATAGTTTGGTTCTGTGGGCAAACACTCACATTAACACTAAAGTCATTAAAAGGTTGGTACAGTGGATCAATAATCAACTGATAATCAATCGTTAATTACAGATAGGTCTATTTTCATCATACAGGATAATCAATAGATTCAGTGAGTCGTCTGCACCAGAACTCGGTGTTTATTCATCTATTTCATTGAAATGGTATCATCCCTCATTATCTTATTGTACTCGTATGACGTATCCCAGTTTTCCTGTAGTGCATCTTCAAGTGCATTGGGCGTTTTGGGCTCATACGGATGATGACGCATACTCGATGGTCATTCAAAAATTACGTAGATATTGTCAATAACACATTTAAGAGATACTAAGCATATATATACATGTCAGAGAAGTCGTTAGAATACGTTCTTTCCATTCAGATGAAGCCGAGCCCCGTTGGCTCGAAATCACTTGGCTCGATGTCCTCGATGGCTCGAACTGGGTGTAAAGGACCGATTTATTTTTCTAGTGAATGTAACAATTCCAGCTTGGCTAGAATTTTCCGAAGCTCGATATATTTTCGCCGGTCCCTGAGAGTTCGAGCGAACGGGGTTCGACTGTATACATTGATTGTGATTGATGTAGTTTTACTTTAAAGCAGGTGAGGTAGAGCAGGGCTGTATGCCCCTCATTGGAGCAAGAACCAAACTTAATGCTACTGTTGTTCGTAACCTTTGAACGAGTTCGTGATTGGATCGCATTTTTGCAGTAATGCTTTGACTGTCCAGTAACCTACAAGCACATACGCATGAACTGAAACGTCACTTTAAAGTTGTGTGTGTGTGTGTGTGTGTGTGTGTGTGTGCATGTGCGTGTGCGTGTGTGTTAAAGCTGCACTCTCACAGATTGAACATTTTGACAACTTTTTTTATTTTTTGTCTTGGAACGAACCAATTTTTGCGAAAATCCATGAATAAAAGTTATATCAGACTCCTGGCAAAAAATAGATCGCAGTTCAAAAATTGATGTTTTATGCATTTTTCTTAAACCGTTAGCATCAAACATTAATTTTCGATCGGAAATATGAAAATCAACAATCTGCGTTTTCGCCAGCAATCTATCATTGGTTTGCAGATATTTACGCAAAAAATTGCCCTTTCCAAGACAAAAAATAAAAAAAGTTGTAAAAATGGTATATCCGTGAGAGTGCAGCTTCAAGAACGTATGGTGAACTGCATTCTTGTTAGAACGTAATCAACTTCCAGGGATGGAATTCAAAATGAAACTTTCGATCTTTTTATCATACATAATTGACTTCATTCACTGTATAGGTCCGTTAATTATATCAAACAATCCGATTAGCTATATCGTTCTTAGATCGAATTAAGACCGGGGTTGATTTTAATATTCAACTTAAGTCAAGCTTATGAACAAACATCATTGACTCCATTCACTGTATATATCAGTTATTTATATCAAGCAATCCGATTAGCTTCATCGTTCTTAGATCGAGTTATCACCGGGGTTGATTTCAATATGTTACTTAAGTTAATTTTATGGTCATACATCATGGACTCATTCACTGTACAGGTCCGTTATCTATATCAAGCAATCCGATTTTCTATATCAAGATCGAATTAAGACCGGGGTTGATTTCAATATGTAACTTTAGTCATTCTTATGGCCATACATCTATGAGTCCGTTCACTGTTTAGGTCCGTTATATCAAGAAATCCGATTAGCTACATCGTTCTTAGATCGAATTATGACGGGGGTTGATTTCAATATGTTACTTAAGTTAATTTTATGGTCATACATCATGGACTCATTCACTGTACAGGTCCGTTATCTATATCAAGCAATCCGATTATCTACATCGCTCTAAGACCCAATTAAGACCACTAATGAATACCAGCCCCTTTCGCATACTTGAAGTATCTCTGTTTTTAAGTTATTCTTAGTTGTTATTTATTAAAGTATTGTAGTTTCGAACTGCGTTATACATAATGTTTTATCATATAACATAAACTGAGCATGTTGCTCCAGCTTTAAGGCAAGTAAATTTGTTTAGTGCGCAGCAATATATTGTTATGAATGCATGATATAATTTCTCCGATCGATCATCTTGAATCGGAACATACGTCAACGTTGATGATGAATGCTTTCACAAAAGTGCTTACGGACTTTCAATAACTTTTTGTTGAACGAATATTTATTTGAGACAGTATAACACGAATCATGAGCATTGGAACTGATCAATAACGAAAGAAATTAATATATAGTGAATATAAATATAATATAGATTGTAACAATTGTATACATTCTACAGAATTGAGAATTAACCAAAACAATGTTTTCTTCTAACTCTCTCTTCTTTTATTTCACTTTTTACCACCACCAAAACCACCACCACAACCACCATCACAACCATCACCGCCAACAACAACAACAACTACCAACAACACAAACACCACCACAACCATCAACAACAACAACCATAAAACAAATGCCACCATCAACAACATTTTGATCAAGCAAAAACTTCACTTTTAACCGCCACCACCACCACAACAACCAACAACAACAACCAGAACACGAACAACACCACCAACAACAACTTTTTGACAAACCATAAACTTTTTGAGAGGAGTGACCTAGTATTTTTGAACCGACATGAACCATATTCGAATTATCCAAGCAACGTAGTGGGTTGAAAAGACTTGTATGTTCAATTGAACATAAGTGGATACAGTCAATAGGAACTCTTCAGCCGATTTCCTTTGAAAACCACCTCGGTTTACAATGTCAGAATTTCTGACATTTAACTAAGCTGCAAGTAGATCGCGAAGTAATTTCGATCTAGCAGTTATACCTACACGTAAAGAAACTACAATTAATAAAAAAGATTATTATTAATTTACGAACTAGTTCTGCTGTTGTACCGGCATACATCTGAGGTTGGTTTCGATGGCCAATGGCCGAGGTGTTCCGATTCCTCACCTCATACAGAGCTGTTTCCTTATGGCGTTCTTATTTTAGACCAACAAGTGAGTTCCAATAACGAGAGAGGGTTTCGGAGATTGAAGAGATTTCGCAAACATGATAATTGGAAACAATCCTTCAATTTTGACGCGTTCGATCTGATTATCGTCCTGAGCAGATTTAGGTCTGAAAGACGATGTGGTGATTTATTCGCACATCTGAGCATAATGATTGCTTGTGGACAACTTTTCTTTGTTATTTAGGAAAAAACTGCATTTGGAAAACGCTGAAAATCATTTGTAAGAAGGACCGTTATTTGAACAAATCGCGAAGTCTTCTCAAGTTAAGTACTTTTTGCTCGAATATTCCTTAATCAAATGTTGCTATTTTTGGTTGAATTTCTCATTTTAGTTATTGGACAATGCAAGATGCAATCAGAACCATTTGAATTTCGTAAATGATCTATGTATTTGTGCTTGTCTTGAAACCTTGCCAAAACGGCAAATGTCCAACTAATCAACATACAAATATTTAACATAAAAGTATATTTATCGTTCTTGACAAGTTGCTAGGTATTCATTTATCACTTCTATTCGAGGCAAGAATTTACCAAGCACTCAATGCTATTGCATAACATAAACAAATATTGTACCTGCGAACGCTCAGTTCAGGGCGGATGCATCATATTGGAGGAACTGCTTGAAGCAGATGTGGCACTTTGCTACAATAATTAAGATGCATGCTCGTAGCTAATGGGTCATGAAATTCTTCGAGAAAGTGGCGTCTGACAATCAGTGACCTTGTACTAAGAACTGTCTGTTGAGATATGGCATGATAATAAAGCATTGTTTTGTTTTTTTCAAACGTGTCAATACAACGTCCCTATTGAGTTAAAAGTTTCCCAGTGACAAGCCAAGAAGAGAATGTACTTAGTATTGTCAAGAATATTGGCACCAAGAAACTCTTGTAAGATAATTTGGGCGAACAGCTTAGCGTAATAACGATTTTTCGAATTCTTCATTCTTGGTTGTTACGCTTTACAGTTTAACCCCGTTTACTCGAACTCGCTTGGCTCGAATTTCTCGTTGGCTCGAACTAGATGTAAAGGACCGATTTATTTATACTGAAGGTACTAAATCCCGCTTGGCCCGATTTTATCGAGGCTCGATGTATTTTTACCAGTCCCTGGGAGTTCGAGCCATTGGGGTTCGACTTTACATTTATATTACGAAATAACAAAAAGGGTGGCTTAAGAAGTATAGTTGTGTTTATTTTGATACTTTATTTGATTTTTGAAAGAAGCGATGTATTCTATTGGATTTACCAAATTAATGATGTTTTGTCATATGGTCCTTCCTAAAATGGCACCATAGTTATTAAAACTTAAAAACATATAAAGTATAATGCTTTTCTAGGTATCCATTTTAGTTCGAAATTAAGGCATACCTGAATGTTCAATGAAACGTGTTATACACATTTGAAAATAATATCCACATAAAACCCAGTCAGGTTGCCAAAGGAAGTGAAACAATCTGGAATAACAGGAATTACAGTTTTCAGTTTTACAGAGAAAAACAACATTTGTTCATAAATTATTTTGAGAAGTCAGCATCTAAATTAATTTCTAGAGCTGTTGATATCTGTGTGGCCCGTCTTTGAAATTAATTGAAATCATTTGCATCTGCGGGAGCTTAATATCAAACGCAGGAATCTTACACAGTTTATTTACCAGTCCAATTTCAAATACGTTTTCCGGTTATTGGCAGACGTTCAATAAAACACGATGATTGAAAATTTGATGCCGCAGGAGATTTAGAAGTGGCTCTGAACTTTCAATTTCAAGCCATCATGATAACTTGCCAATGGGAAATACGGAGCACAGATGCAGGCAAAGTGGTTATAATTTATTGATATCAATGAATAAAAGATCATTAAAGCGTTGTTAATCATTATTAGAGCTCAACCCTATGGTTTAAAAGCCCTTCGAGAATTTACAGCCTTGTTTTTTTGTGATTTATTAGAGAACAGAATCGATGATGATAGCAGAATGATCAATATCTTTCCCATTAAATATGCCATGCATATTTGGAGTAGAGGTATAATTAAATTATTTTGACTAAAATTTGAGCCCAATCATATTTTGTTTATTAACAAATAATAAAATGCTTTGACTTGTATATATTTTAAACGGAGAGGCACAAAATGGGGGGGGGGGGGTTGAAGATATGATTAACTTTTATTGCAAATCCCTTTTAATTCAGCAGAAACACATTAAAAGCTTATATTTGTAAGCGTGTGTACCCAAAACTGAAATGATTTCTTTCAATTTCATAGTTTTCAGTAATTTATCGTCGAAGGCTTGGAGCAGGATTTGTTATTGGTCCAAGTCAAAAGATACACATTACCCGTTGCGTACCCCTCGGTCGAAAACGGAATTCCGAAGGACAGAACACTCAGTCTGCCCGTCCTACGAAGCAAGATTAGGGGTGGAATTCAATGTTAATCTTATGGCCATACAACATTAACTTCATTTACTGTATTGGTCCTTATTAATAACCAATCCGATTAGCTACATCGTTTTGAGATCCAATTTAGACCAATATTGAATACAACCCTTTATGTTATTTGTCATAACTGGGGACTTTTACCACACTATGCGGAAAAGATGCTTCAAACATGTACTTTACGCATGTTTTCTGTCAATCAGTGATCTTCTGCTTTATTGCTACGAGTTAAATTCTCCCTAAACAAACCGTAGAAAAACACCATCTACGCCGTTTATCTTTTTAAAACATACATTTTGCTTGTTTAAATTGTGCAAAAGCATAAAAAGTTGTAAAACTAGAACGCTACATGGTCTATGAAATGCCAAATGAAGAGGAACATGTATAATATACCAGCATATATAAATATACTAAGCATTTAGCCTTCAGCACAAATTGAGACTAGCTATGCATCAATTATTCATTGAATTTGCTACGACAAAAGTGTAATAACATTGTATGAATATTTAGACAGCTGAGACCAATATAAATGTCCAATGCGAGGACAGAATATTGCATTGCAAAATGGACAGAAGCAAACCAACCATTTTAGTAGAGTCTTGGGTATCATAACTCGAACCATCCGGGGCCTTTCCCGCTCGTGCACATGAAGTAGACAGGATTGATGAGATGTCACAGGGTGAACTGTTGTTATGGGAAGGAATCCCGCATGGCACACAACTCCAGGAGCAACCAATCACGCCAGCAGGCGTAAAAGGTATATGACAGACTGTATCACCAATATTGATCTGCTCAATGCCGCTTTTAGCAAAAAACGCCACCACCATTTAAGTCATTTTCTGAGAAAAGGCTTACTGGTTTTATGTATACAATTCAGATACATAAATCAGATACTTAAACATGTGAGAGACGTAATGGAAATCAGAGGACTGGAAAGTGGGGAGTTGAAATTGACTGAAATGTAAAAGTATATGGTATTAACTGTGCTGTTGGTCTTGATTTCGGTTTCGCAAACATTGGTTTAGACACATTACCAACAGCGGTTAGATCATTGGAGAAAATCACTGGGGAGTTTTAATTGCTGCGGTGGAATGCTTGTTATTTTAGTTACAAGGATGGCACTGACATCATTTTGATATTTCAATTCGCGTAATGAGAAAGGAAAGAGAAAGGTGTTTTGAGCAAATGAGAGACAAATCAAACACCTGTCCAAGTTTCACCTGAGATTATGATTAAAACGCGAGAAAGAAATTGCTGAAATTAGACTGTTCTCCAGAATTCAGACATTTCAGGGTTACAGGATATGCGTAATACCCGGCTCAATCATGTATTATGAGTGTGCCATTATATCTACAGGATTCCCGAAGGTTTTGAGCTAATTTGTGGATTCATACGCAGATCAGTAACTGATTGATGGAATCCGACGGGGCATGGTAGATAAACAATCCAAACATTTTCTTGTAAAAGAGATATCTTCACTTCATAGCACTCCGGTGACTTTTCGACTCCCGGGACTGGCTATCTGGAACAATTTTCGAAATCTGAAGGTCCTTAAGATGGATCTTAGTTAAGCTTAAAAATTGGATTCGAAAAGCTGTGTCTAAGTTGTAACGAGGAAGTTTCGATGAAGTGAAGCAGGGAAAAGTGATAATTTCGGATTACTGCAAAAGTTGATTTGCTATACAGGTATATCGGTGAGAATGATTTAAAGAATGATAGTCGTACGACTATTTTATAAAACGAATTCTAGAATACATAACAACGGAAAAAACACTTAGAAAGAACTGATTTAAAATGATGGTGAAGTAATGTAGTTTCACTTAGCCAGTAAATATATCAATGTTATTCAGTACACAGAAGGTTGCATGGCAGTTTTAAATTTCATGATCTTTCTTTATTTAAATATAATTTATGGTTTATTTCTTTACTTGAAAAAAACAATAATATTATTTTGCACACACAGTTTCTTGATTCTGCTAGAAAAAATAAGCTAAAAGTTGTTATCTTCAACCGTTAAGAGTTTTATATCACAAGCAATTTTAATGCACACAATGGAAAGATAAAATATACAAAAACTAAGAGTCACATTACCTTAACCACAAACAAACAAGAAATTGAAACCTGTTGAGGTTATCACGTTAAAGCCGCATTCTCACAGATTGACCATTTTGACAACTTTTTTTACGTTTTGTCTTGGAATGAACCAGTCTTGAGAAAATAAGTGAGATAAGACTGGTGATAATTCAATTGACCATTTTGACAACCTTTTTAAAAAAAATTGTCTTGTAATGAATCAGCCTTGCGCAAATACATGTATATGGAAACAAGTGATATCAGACTGGTGACAAAATATCAGATCGAAGTTTTCAATAATTAAATTCGAAAATTAAAGTTTTGTGGCTAAAGACGTTACTAACGCTTTGAGAAAAATAGTTTTATGGCATAAAACAGCAGTTTTCGAACGTAAACATGAGAAAATGCTATCTGATCAGTTGTAAGCAGTATTATACCACTGGTTCTCAAACATTTACGCAAAAACAGGCTCATTCTAAGACAAAATTCTTTTCTTTTTTAAAAATAGCAAAACGGTCATATTGTGAGAGTGTAGCTTTAACAACAAAATCAAGTTTTAACCAAGAGATAGACTTACATATCAAGTTTATAACAATATGTTACATTCATTAAAGAACCTATTCTAAAATGTTTTAAAGTCACTTTGACTGCCTGTTTATGAGGTACGAAAACTCCGGCAAGAAAGAAAATGTCACCTTATTTATCACATAACTCATTTCACTTACGAAACGCATTCAAACTACAAGTAAAAACAACGCACTTAATTTTAGGATCATCATCATTGCATAAATAATATATCCAAACAAAACGAATCATAACATGGCAATATATAAAATGATAAATAATTAGTAAACGAATACAGTTAAGAACAGTTTTTTTGAAATGTGAAGAAACTGACAATACAGTATCTAATTTATTTGTGTACAATCTGGTCTCTTTCTCTCTAATAGCTGTACAGTCGAACACGGTTGGCTCGAACTCCCATGAACCTCGAGCCTCGGCAATCTGAGCCAGGCGGGAGTGTTAACCGTCAGAATAAAGAAATTGGTAATTTATATCTAGTTCGAGCCAACGAGGAGTTCGAGCCAAACGCTTTCGAGCCAACGGGGTTCGACTGTATTGCGCCCAGGAAAACCAAAAGGATTAAAACTAAAGAACAAATGAGAAAGGCGTCCCAAATGAAAAAGGGCGGACAACTTGAACCTACGACAATGAGAAAGAGTTCCCTCCCTTAATATTTTTAAAAAAATGTTTCATCTGAATTTGATCTACATATCAAACTTTTAAATAAGAAAACCGTTTGTTTGTGTGTTTTTCTTTCTCAAAACTATAGTTTAAGCATTATGATCAATAAAATAATTAAAAAAAAGAGAAATAAATTAAACGAAAGAAAAAATAAAAGGAATATTGATTTGATCTAAATCTGAATGGATTAAAATATATTTGGCGAATTTGAGGAAAAAAGCTGAACAGAGCAAAACTGGGCACAATAAATCAATTTAATATCCAGGGAATCTTGTATCAGATAAATATCAAATTCTGTCTGATGCAAACTCTTTCTATAAATCTTTTATAAGAAGATCGAGAATTTAGAAAATTCAGATTGTAGCCGAGTTATGCAAAATGAAAATAACCGCATTTCAAAACAAGACCATGACCAAGACAATTTTATTGAATATGGGTGTTTTGAGTGCGCTATATAAAACGAAAAATAACAAATATATGATTGTTCAGAAATTTGTTAATGTTAACAACTTGATTCATTGCATTGTTATTAACTTTTAAACGTGAATCAGGATGTGCTTGCATATTTGAAAATAAATAAGTACAGCTAAAACCATTCCCTTAAACATTTTTAGAAACACAACAAATCACACGTGTATTCATTAAACTTCCAGAGCAGTAACACTTTGAAAGTTAACAACGATTTCGTTAACAACGTTGTTAACTTCAACGAGGTTCTGAACAATCGGCCCTATGTGAGGTCGGTCGGCTTAGCAAACACTTCACTAAACCAAACGTGCCCAATATAACACGCAATCGGATATAACTATTGGTATAATAATAACCATTAAAAACCCATTCGACAGACACACCCTTCAGACATATGAATTAGTAATGTCTAACATTATACTAAAACATTGATGTAAATGTTACGGAATAACTAATCACCGAGTGAGCATGAGATATGTTTCTTGCCAATGAAGTGATATGTCTGACATAAAGAGGGATATTATTTCATACAATCGAACCCTGTTAACTCGAACTCGTTTGGCTCGAATTCCTCGTTGGCTCGAAGTGGATGTAAATGAGCGATTTCTTTAAACTAAAAATATCCGCTTGGCTCGAATTCCCTGGGAGCTCGAGCCAACGGGGTTCGATTATATTTAAATTGCAACATTATGAGAAAGCTTATTAATGGCTACCACGATGAGTGTTCGTCTTCCCGTGGTAAATTACTAATGGTTTGTTGATCTCAATTTGTAAGAATCGTTTGTTGCAAAGTAAGGAATAGTTCGTATATTTATTTCAAACATTTGCATAGCAGTATGAGAGTGCTTCTAATGAAATAACGTTTCTTTCAAAAATACAAGCATTATTGATTTGGGACCAAATTTAGCTGTGATCTGAAATTACGAGTAATAGAAAAGTCTCTAAGAAATCTCATCGTCCGTTATATGCCATTAGTAGGGAACATAATTAAATCGGAAGTGATTTTTTTTGTCATTTTAGGATATGGAATTGAAAAATCAGCATAAAATAGACATTGCTGTGAAACAATGTCAATTCACATCAGTATCAGGAAATACAAGAATTATGCCCCAATACCTAATGCGTTATATAAAACAATTGAACTTATGGCCAAGCAACAAAGACACACCGTGCAACGTAAAACTGTAACAAAGACCCAGTTCAAAGACACAAGGCTAACAGACACTGAACGATAGACTCACACTGTGTAACGTAAAACTGTAACAAAGACCCAGTTCAAAGCCACAAAGCTAACAGACACTGAACGATAGACTCGCACCGTGCAACGTAAAACAGTAACAAAGACCCAGTTCAAAGACACAAGGCTAACAGACACTGAACGAGGACACACTGTGTAACGTAAAACTGTAACAAAGACCCAGTTCAAAGCCACAAAGCTAACAGACACTGAACGAGAGACACACCGTGCAACGTAAAACTGTAACAAAGACCCAGTTCAAAGCCACAAAGCTAACAGACACTGAACGAGAGACACATCGTGTAACGTAAAACTGTAACAAAGACCCAGTTCAAAGCCACAAGGCTAACAGACACTGAACGATAGACACACCGTGCAGCGTAAAACTGTAACAAAGACCCAGTTCAAAGACACAAGGCTAACAGAAACTGAACGAGTGACTCACACCGTGCAACGTAAAACTGTAACAAAGACCCAGTTCAAAGCCACAAGGCTAACAGACACTGAACGAGTGACTCACACCGTGCAACGTAAAACTGTAATAAAGACCCAGTTCAAAGCCACAAGGCTAACATACACTGAACGAGAGACACACCGTGTAACGTAAAACTGTAACAAAGACCCAGTTCAAAGCCACAAGGCTAACAGACACTGAACGAGAGACACACCGTGCAGCGTAAAACTGTAACAAAGACCCAGTTCAAAGCCACAAGGCTAACAGACACTGAACGAGTGACTCACACCGTGCAATGTAAAACAGTAACAAAGACCCAGTTCAAAGCCACAAGGTTAACAGACACTGAACGAGAGACACACCGTGCAACGTAAAACTGTAACAAAAACCCAGTTCAAAGCCACAAGGCTAACAGACACTGAACGAGTAACTCACACCGTGCAACGTAAAACTGTAACAAAGACCCAGTTCAAAGCCACAAAGCTAACAGACACTGAACGAGTGACTCACACCGTGTAACGTAAAACTGTAACAAAGACCCAGTTCCAAGCCACAAGGCTAACAGACACTGAACGAGTGACACACCATGCAACGTATTACTGTAATAAAGACCCAGCTCAAAGCCACTAGGCTAACATACACTGAACGAGTGACTCACACTGTGCAACGTAAAACTGTAATAAAGACCCAGTTTAAAGCTTCAAGGCTATAACAGACACTGAAAGAGAGACTCACCGTGCAATGTAAAACAGTAACAAAGACCCAGTTCAAAGCCACAAAGCTAACAGACACTGAACGAGAGACTCACACTGTGCAACGTAAAACTGTAACAAAGACCCAGTTCAAAGCCACAAGGCTAATAAACACTGAACGAGTGACTCACACCGTGCAACGTACAACTGTAATAAAGATCCGGTTCAAAACCACAAGGCTAACAGACACTGAACGAGAGACACACCGTGCATCGTAAAATTGTAATAAAGACCCATTTCAAAGCCACTAGGCTAACATACACCGAACGAGAGACACACCGTGTAACGTAAAACTGTAATAAAGACCCAGTTCAAAGCCACAAGGCTAACAAACACTGAACGAGTGACTCACACCGTGCAACGTAAAACTGTAACAAAGACCCAGTTCAAAGCCACAAGGCTAACAGACACTGAACGAGTGACTCACACCGTGCAACGTAAAACTGTAACAAAGACCCAGTTCAAAGCCACAAGGCTAACAGACACTGAACGAGTGACTCACACCGTGCAACGTAAAACTGTAATAAAGACCCAGTTTAAAGCCACAAGGCTAACAGACACTGAACGAGTGACTCACACCGTGCAACGTAAAACTGTAACAAAGACTCAGTTCAAAGACACAAGGCTAACAGACACTGAACGAGCGACTCACACCGTGCAACGTAAAACTGTAACAAAGACCCAGTTCAAAGCCACAAAGCTAACAGACACTGAACGAGCGACTCACACCGTGCAACGTAAAACTGTAACAAAGACCCAGTTCAAAGCCACAAAGCTAACAGACACTGAACGAGCGACTCACACCGTGCAACGTAAAACTGTAACAAAGACCCAGTTCAAAGCCACAAAGCTAACAGACACTGAACGAGCGACTCACACTGTGTAACGTAAAACTGTAACAAAGACCCAGTTCAAAGCCACAAGGCTAACAGACACTGAACGAGAGACACACCGTGTAACGTAAAACTGTAACAAAGACCCAGTTCAAAGCCACAAGGCTAACAGACACTGAACGAGAGACACATCGTGTAACGTAAAACTGTAACAAAGGCCCAGTTCAAAGCCACAAGGCTAACAGACACTGAACGAGAGACACACCGTGTAACGTAAAACTGTAACAAAGACCCAGTTCAAAGCCACAAGGCTAACAGACACTGAACGAGAGACACATCGTGTAACGTAAAACTGTAACAAAGACCCAATTCAAAGCCACAAGGCTAACAGACACTGAACGAGAGACACACCGTGCAACGTAAAACTGTAATAAAGACCCAGTTTAAAGCTACAAGCTGCAAATCACACGTGTTTGTATGACATATTCGAAGTATCAAAGATATGAAAGTTAACAACGATTCATTAATTTTAGCAACGTTGTTAACTTAACAAAGTTTTAAACTATCCGCCTAATATTGCGTTTTCTTAAATAGATATCAGTCGAAACAACATTCTACTTGATCTAAAGTCAGTGTCAGTGTTTGATGTAAATATCACGGGCTTTTATATTTCTGATATAAACTTGTCGTCTCGGTGGCATTTATCGAAAATGTTTTAGTACCATCTTCGTCTAAAATCACATAATAGAAACCATTTTTTATTCGAGAAACAAGGTCGTTTTTATGAGGCGATCCATCGATCCGGGGATTTTTTATATCCGAATCAAATGAGTCTGATCACTATTTCGCCATAACTTTTCTTGTTACGACCAGGGCGCTTTTCTGACGTCCACTAATTCTGATTAATTTGGGATTAGATTCCTTTTAATTCTGAGACCATTACCTGATTTAGTTCATGGTGGTTTAGGAAAATAGTATTGGCTGGGCCAAATGAGAAGATTTATTGTAATACTTTAATTAAAAGTAATATTTTCAGTGCACTTTGCAGAACTAAATGGTATATATGTATAATCATATAGAGTTCCAATCAATGAAACTTCACAGCAGTGTCATATCCAATCGGAACACCTCGGCCATTTTCCATCGAAAACATCCTCAGATGTATATGGACGGTTTATAATGTCTAAATTATTTACATTTAACTACGCTACAAGAGATGGCGTAGTGATTTCAATTAAACAGTTAAGCCTAAGGACTTTTTTATTAGAAATATTAATCATTTATGCAATAAAAAACGTTACTGAGAATCGATTTTTACATAGTTATATAAATTATATCACTAGGGCAAAGGCATGCATCCGTTTTCCGATTGTGTCATTATCAAGCAAAAGGGAATCCCTGGGCATTCTTATTCTTAAAACATCTTAGGTCATCTCCTAACGTTCATTTTCCTAAGTTAAATGCCTCACTGTTCGATATGATAACTTCTCTACTATCTAAAATCGGGGTTAAACATTCATAATGATATATCATTTGTCCATGGGCATAAATGCTTTGATTAGGTCCTATTTGGAAGTTTTGAACTATTCAAGCCAAAAAACAAGAAAGAAAAATAAGACGAAAACAACACTGAACATAAATACAGTAAACACTCGCTATGTCCAAGTATTTTGGACCTCGGGAAATACTTCGAGATAACGATCATTCGATTTAACCGGAAAAAAACATGTCTTACTAATCCCAAAATATTCGAAAAAAATCGACCTAACCGGAACATCGAGATAACAGAGTTCGACGTAGCGAGTTTCGACTGTATGTTAAACCTTAAAGTGCACGGAAGCGTATCAAAAGAATAACAATGAGATGATCAAACAAAATCCAATTTGTCTTAAAATTTGGAAAACACAATGAAGACGAACAAGATCACAAAAGTTAATTATCCCAATTAATAGTGCTATAATGGGGAACGCGGTCGTTAAATTACCATCAAGAAAGCATCAAAGACACATAGGGAACTTGAAAGTCAGAGAAAAATCCACTTATATTCAGCTTGTCTTAAAAACTTTTCAGTTACAGCTTGGTTTTTGTTGTGATACTATCATTGTCTGTGTTATTCATACAGTGTTGTTTTTTTTTTTCAAATGTGGATATATTCATAACGATGGAATAGTTCGTTCATTCATATTTCAAGTTTGTTTTGATACAACTATCTGTTTGGTTTGTGTATGTGTTAAGACATGTTTTCATTTATTTTTGACTAGAATAGAAGCATTACTTATAAGATATGGGGAAGAAATTGCAATGTAAATTATTAACTTTGAATAGCCTTGGCAGAATACGATATTAACGAAGATTTTACATTAACTCTTATACTATAATATAAAATAATACTTTTTATAACGTAAAATGTTATTTATCTCGACAAGTAAAATCTTGCAATTGCAATGTAAATCAAAAACTTCGATGAGCATACTAGGAAGAATACGATTTTGACGAAGAGTTTACATTAACACTTATACTATATCATAGCAAATAATATTATCAATGACGTAAAATGTTGTTATATCGACAAGTAAAATTTTGCAAATGCTACGAACTTAGGCAGAATACGATAGTGACGAAGACTTTACATTAATACTAAGATAATATAATATAAAAATACTATTTATAAGGTAAACGTTATAATATCGACAAGTATAATTTTGCAATTGTAATGTAAATCATTAACTCAGAATATCAACGGAGATTTTTTAATACATTATCACTATATGTAATAACTAGCATGGAGCGAGGAATTGGCCCCCAGAAAAAACCCATTAGAGGTCACATGACTTGAAGGTGTGAAAAAGGGGGCGCTAACAGTAGTTTGTCTAAATACCATTAAGTAGCTTAATTAAACATAAAATTAATATTATTTTTATGACGTATAATGTTATGGTAATATAATATGATCCTAAACGGCGTCTTAGTGTCCGAAAACTCTAAAAGTACAAATTAGTATTGCTTCAACTGCTCCGAGTGTCCCACGAAAACACAAACGTATTACATTAGTCATGAAGGCCATACACACAAATGCGGATAATCATTCGGCAATGTTGCCAGAAAATAAATCATAAAGTATTTGTGCAATGTCAAAGATTCGGTAGAACAAACAGCACGTTTCTCTCGTGCACATCAGCTGTTCAAGGGATATTAACCGCCTTGGTGAATTTGAATTTCGAAATTAGATATTGGAATAGTGAGCGGGAGAAATAACTGTTTAATTAAGTGAATAATGTTTTGCTTTCGTAATTTAGCAGAAAGCACTTGGATTGCCTTCAAGTGATAAATGCGCAGTTGGAAAATGCATCGATATTTCGGTAAAAACACAACATATTTTGAAATTCAAATGACTAGAATTATTGTGTAATTATTGTATAGATTTTACGAATTTAAATGGTATCTAATCTCATAGAGTTCAATTAGGGCGAGCTTAATGGTATGTCGGAACAACTGTTGGATAATAAGGAAAAATAACACCATCAAATTAATTTAATGCCATATCATAATTTAACACATGCAATCAGCGATTACTAATTTGCATACAATATCATACATTATTAGCGCATTGTCTGGTCATGTTTTTACTCACGGAATAATTGTACCTAGAGACACGAGTACAAAGCTTTCGATCGCGTGGGTGCCCTCCATAATCATCCACCAGACATTTTCCTGGCTTACCATTAAAATGTCAGCACGAATATATCGTGCTTCCGGATAATGATTAGAGATCTGCTATGGTAATACACTGTATACATGCAGATGAAACATTTCCATATCAATTTTGAAAATTAAAGCATAAAATTACAATCTAATACCATTGCCAAAGGACTAAAATGTAAATATATCAATTGAATTATTGATGCAAGCTAGAACAATCCTTAAGCCAAAAAACATACCTATGCTACAATACAGTGTAAGTTATATTTCAACAAACAAACAATTTATATTGTTTGTTTTTTACCCTAAATATATAAAACTATCGGCGCCTTCATCAGCACCCCAAATTTCTCATTCTTACAGGATTAAGCTAACCTCACTATTTTTGTGTTTCAATCATTTGGGTAATATTCACTGCTTGAAGAGTTTTTTTATAATTTAGATAGGAACTATCTTAATGATCATTACATAAAACCATTTTTCATTTAACAAAAATTCAATTAAAGTATGTATTTGGGCTTATTGAAATAAGCTACTTAAGCTTGTTAAGCTAAAGAAGTTTCGGGAAATTGGGGCCGATTAAAGAAATAATAGTATGGAGTTGTCGACAACGTTATACACTGATTAATGATGGCACGTCACTTAGCGACAAAATGAATGTCGAGAAAAATATGAAAAATATGATTTAGACACATATATTTAAAGATAAAAAAGTATAGACAATAAGTGATACAATAGCCTTTAAAAAAAGTGTGTAACAAAAACAAAGTACAGTCGAACCTCGTTGGCTCGAACTCGCTTGGCTCGAATTCCTCGTTGGCTAAATCTGGATGTAAATGACCGATTTTTTAATACTGAATGTAAGCATTCCCGCTTGGCTCGATTTTTTTTCAAGTCTCGAGGTATTTTCGCCGGTCCCTGGGAGTTCGAGCCAACGAAGTTGGACTGTAATAGCAATAACAATACAAACATACGTTATCAGCGGAAGAGGTGGGCGTATAATTAACACTATCTCTTAGTAGTTATACAAATACATAGTTCTAACCACCTCTGGCTTGTTCCTGAACGGTTCCCAAATCTCTGACATTGTTACGTGTATTACAGCCTCGAATCATTGCATTAGATTGTGGTACGATGCCAGGGAAAATACTAATTGGCAACACCGGTACCTAATCATTGGTCAAACACATCATTATTACCCGCTCTAACGAATCTAATGAGTTCAGGGTTAGAGAGTGAATTGACACTGAGGCCAGAACTAATGAGATATTTGTTTAATGTTATTTGTATAATATGAAAAAATGTGTTCCTTAATATTACACGCATCTTGTTTATGAGCTAGTTGGATGACATGAATTAAAGTGTTAATGATTAAGAATGATTATAAGAATAGGCGGAGTGATTGTAGTTTTGAGTCCTTCTTAATCATTAAGATTTTAATTCGGGTCATCTGAGTGACTTAGAATACAACCTCATTGGCTGACACATTGTCAACGCAACATCTGCCGAAATTCTAAATCGTTGGGGCTTGTATTTAATGATCTGCAATTTCATTGGCTGAAGATATAGGTTGTATTCTAAGCATAAGTTCAAACACGAATACTGCTAATATAATTTTTCATAGCAACTTTACCAAGTCGATCAAAATTGATAAAAAGCACGAAACCGGCGATAAATAGTTTTGAAAGAGGGTAAACGAAGGAATTTCGTATATAAACGAGGACTTTTTGTGCCTTCAAGAAAAGCACCAAAGCTATAAACAATTGGCCTCTTCCTAATTCCGAAACAGTGAAACCCAACGTACACAGTTAGTTGAATACCAAAGAAAAACTTCTGACACATTCTCTGAACATATTCTAGATAACACTGGAATTTTCTATTGTTGTGATAATAGGAGTTATTTGATTTAAGCGTTTAGCTAAGCCATGAGTGTGTCTTTGCAATATGGGATGTATTACTGACTCAACAAGTATAAAAAACATCAAATAAGTATTTCAAGATTTTTTTTAATCTAAATCGGTAATGCAAGTAGAAAATATATCGATAAATGCAAATATTACCGTATATAGAAAAAGAAATTAAACATTCAAAATTTTAATAATCTAAATTAGCGCGTTTAAAGTATAATTATATACATAATTTATATTAAGAAGAATATGCGTAAACTACAGCAATGAGAGTTATTAACTTAACATAATTAATATTTAAAAGATACAAACTACAAACATTGCAATGATACCTAATGACTATGTCATTTTAATCTTTTCACTAGGTAATACAATTATTCATGTTTGCAAAATACCATTATCACTAAATAGGTGATTCAAACATCAACGAACTTGCACAAAGTATTTACACTATTAAAATATGCAAAATAATATCCTGCGGACATTTAACGACTAAACTTACCATTAAATAATGTTAAAGCAAGCCACTAATACATGTGATAATGAAAAAAATAACTTTGTATACTGTAGCAAAAAAACATTGATAAACAGACGCCGTAAGTAGACTGATGTATCGATTAGATATAGAAATAATATATTCGGAGATCAGTTGATGCCTATATGAATTGTGTCACGTCACATATATCCGTATTGGTGTTTTAGCTGATCTTCTAAATATATTGTTTTTCGTTCTCTCCTTAGCCTTGAATAACACTGCTGAAAAATAAACACCAGATAAACAAAAAATCTCAACAAGTTGAGGTGTCTGACATTGGAATTCTCGCCAGTATCGAACTACCATATGTATAACTATGTTGGAATGACTTTTGCAAAAGTAGATGTTCAAAGCGATTAAACAATGTGACGTAAAGGATGGATAAAGAGTAAAGCAAACTTCATTACATGTTCGGAATAAAGGCGTATAAGAAGAACTTGACCTTGTTGGTGATTAAGTTCAAGGTTTAATGCAACTGATGCAGACTTTGTTTTTAAATTGGCCGGGATTGATCCATTAGAGGAAGCTGATACCAGGATTACAATACGCTAATGTTGTTATTTTGAAGTTTGGCAAGCAAAAGTCATTCAAAGGGAAATTATATTGAATTTATACAAGGAAATGTAAAAGTGGATTAAAATTGCAAAGTGAGTTGCCAGTGGGGATATAATACAAGTTCTGTGTTTAAATGGCAAAGATGTTCTTTAGAGAAATCATGCAGGATAGTAAACAGAAGCCTTCCAACCCGGATCTGAAGAAGTTTAAAACTTCGACAGGGTCGCCGATATTATACACGAGGTTCCGGAAACACCGAGGGATATATTATCCCTTGGCTAAACATTACCAGGGCTCGAAGACAAAACCCAAACAAAATCACAAGCATGCTTGTGTGATTTATTCGAAGACCTATGGAAGAGAAATGTATGGTAACATTGACATTTGGCCAGAAGACGAACATGCAAAGGAAAAACTTCTTCAGAAACTTCAAGCATTGTCTATGGAAGAGGAGGAAGAAGAAAATGATGTTGGAATTGATATCCCAAGAGCTTTGGACGAGATGAATGAAAATAAGGTGTTGGAACACAAATACGGGTATGTACAGAAATATGAGCGCCCAATTGAAATGTTGGTATTTGACTTGTAAGCTATATAATCTTTGTTTGGTATTGTAAACTTGAAGAAGAAAATATAGCATGTGGTTTTATTTTTCTTAGATTAAGTACAGTTTAAACCCGCTTGCTTGATATCGCTTGGTTCGATTTCCTCGTTGGCTCAAACAGGATGTAAAGGACCGATTTTGGTTTACTCCGTGTAAGCATTCACGGATGGCTCGATATTCGCGAGGCTCGAAGTATTTGGCCAGCCCCTGGGATATCGAGCCAAAGAGTATCTACTGTATTTAAATCCAAAAATGAGTGAACGTATGGCAGTTATAACCAACATAAGTAAAACATGTTACTTTGCTGGAAAAAAAGTTATATATACGTTTTGTCATTTCCTGTTTTGTCGTTTGATATGGCCCCTAATAAGTCTCCATTTATTGCAAGACTTAATGTAACCCTTTTTGGATCTTAGGTATTTTCTAGTGTAAGTGACTCTAACTGTTAGTTCTTATAATAAGTTCTTTTCACCGACGATGCAATGGCGGTTACCCAAACATTCAGCAATGTCGATTTTCTGATAGTTGTGTAATGCGTGTTATCTTGTAGCGCGGTGTCTCTTGTTTGGTGTGTGTGTGGCCTTGATCTCTATGCATTCACACAATATATTGGTTGGGCTTAGGTTACTGGAATTTTCCATGTAATTACCAATTTAATATCCAAAAACCGACCAAATTTGATAGACACGTAAACTCTGGTCCAGTCAGATAAAACTATCAGACTGTTCTAGGAACAGAAACATGTAAGTACTTGCTAAAACTGTTAAATGAATTTCCACTCCAAGTATCATTGTGTTTTAGTGTAATAGCTACCTAGAGAAATCATTTTTTACTTAAAGCATATTGTACGCCCTTATGTAAAGTATGTTATACAACTTGGTATCATTCAAAGAAGTGTAATGACGGTTGTTAAAGTCTGCTGGCACATTTAAGTGCAAACATACATGTATTTTACGTACACGATAGGCGTGATCCTAATCGCAGAACTTAGTCGATAAAAAACACTGGACAACACTAACTTCCCTATGCATTATTAAACACAACAATTGCGACCTTTATGTGTAGCGCTGGTCTACAATGTACTAAACATGTATTTTTTTTACTATCAACAGTGATCGAATGCCGCTATCTATTTTAAAGTTGCACTCTCACAGATTGAACGTTTTTACAACTGTTTTATTTTTTGTCTTGGAACGAACCAATTTTTGCGAAAATCCATGGGAATCAGTTATATAAGACTGCTGATAAAAAAATCAGATCGTAGATTTAAATAATTAAGTTAAAAAAATGATGTTTTATGCATTTTTCTTAAGCCGTAAAACCATTAAGTTACGAACGGAAACATAATAATCTACGATCTGATTTTTGTCAGCAATCTTATATCATTGGTTTGCAGATATTTATGCAAACATTTGCTCTTTACAAGACAAAATACAAAAACATGTAAAAATGGTATATCTGTGAGAGTGCAGCTTTAAGGGTTATATTGCCAGTCAAGAATTTTTTTTACATTTTTCAGATTTGAAAATGCAAAAGTAAATGCAGAAATCAATCTTATCATGCAAATGAGGTAATCAAGAAACGTTACCAAGAAATATTACTT
Organism: Mya arenaria; assembly: GCF_026914265.1. Taxonomy (NCBI): domain Eukaryota; kingdom Metazoa; phylum Mollusca; class Bivalvia; order Myida; family Myidae; genus Mya; species Mya arenaria. The sequence goes on along the minus strand of NC_069134.1, from coordinate 62,324,194 downwards.
CAAAGTTAAATTCCTGTACTGAAAACAAAATGTTTACAGGCTAGTAAGGTCAAGGATCTGTTGAGTGGCGCCATTAAAGTTATTGGCTGAAGCCGGAGCTAGTGGGCGTTGACAGTGTTGCAGGTAATATTGCTGTTCATGAACACCCTCAATCCAACCTCCAGACTGATGTTGTCATGCTAAGGATATAGTTTGTCCTCCCAATGATATTTTGGTTAAAATCCGTATTTGAAACTAACTGAACACGAAAGTACATTTAGCGCATTCGAATTACTGGTAAATAAACATCGATATATCTTAAAATATATTGTCTATGACATTGATGAAGTTATCTCGAAATGGAAAATAAATGGTAATACAAAACTACCAGTGGCGGGGAATTTGTCCGTCCCAGTTTTTTCCCGAAACATGCACTATGTGTATAGTTTCAGATGTAGGTGAAACTTAAAGATGCACTCTTACTCCCAAATAAGATTTGTCACAATTAATACAATTGTTTTAGTACATCTAAAAGATGAATAAATATAAAAAACAATGGTTCTTATGAAGGATACCGAGTTTAATTTGAAGGAAAGTTGCAGAAAACACGGTAATTCTACCTTATGAAACGATGGTAGACCGCAGTAAATATTTTAGCACTCACCAATCATTTAATATTTTTGCGTTTTCATCTATTAAATACACGGTTACAATCTTGTTATCAGTAATTAATATTTTCCATAAATGCATTATTTAGTAAGTAGTTAAAGGTTAATCACTCAAAATGTATATTTGTTACACATGTGTTTGTATGGATTCTGAAAAAGAGTGTCACTTTAATGGAAACGTATTCATGTTATCTTCTTAAAGCTGCACTCTAACAGATATACCATTTTTACAACTTTTTTATTTTTTGTCTTGGAAAGAGCAAATATTTGCGTAAATATCTGCCAACCAATGATAAAAGATTGCTGACAAAATATCAGATCGCAAATTTTCATATTTCCGTTTGAAAATTAATGTTTTATGACTAAAACAGTTACTAAAGGTTTAAGAAAAATGCATAAAACATCAATTTTTGAACATAAATATAAAAATCTGTGACCTAATTTTTTGTCAGCAGTATTATATAACTGGTTTCCATGCATTTACGCACAAATCGGCTCGTTCCAATACAAACAAATAAAAAAGTTGTCAAAAACGTTCAATCTGTGAGAGTGCAGCTTTAAGGTTATTTATATCTTATATCGAACATTGCAGTTGCCTCTTCTGTGTCACATAATAGTAAATTTTGTTTTAACGATGAAATGGAAATTGACTGAAATTATATATGTGCGAACTTTAGTTGTCTATTTAGAACCAAAATGAGCAATTTTCACCACATATCATGCTTATATTGATATACATTGGTTTACTGGAAGTTATGCCGTGTGTCTGATAACAAGAGGAGAAAAAAGAAGTATACTTAAAATAAATGAAATACGCATCAAATTTCAATTCCCCATTTTAGCAGTCCTTGGTAAACGATACTTAAATGTATCTAAATTGTGTTTTCCATCTTGTGTTTTCGTCTTCACAAATGCCCTGGAGATGTTTTAGGTAACACTATACTTAGTTTCCATATGAGGCATCTTTCAGATTGGAAAATGCCATTTTTTAGCCTTGCAAAGATATGTTAACCAATTATTTCCTCAGATTTCATTTCAAATCCAATTTATTTAAACATTAAAATGGTATTTAATGTTTCTCCTAAGAAAATTAACTGAGGCTTTGAAGTTAAGAACCGGAAGTTGGTTAAATATTCATTCAGCATTAAAATAGATTACTCTCTGAGAAATTCATGTATTTATTTCTGTCTGATTGCAAGTAGCTGACTTAAGTCATATTATAACAACTATTATTTGCATTACACAGCCTTAATCAAAATATTTACATAAAGCAGCATCCACAATCTTAAATAAAGAGAGTGCTGGGCCATATCCTGGTACCTGGTATTTAAATATAACGTATCTTTCATCAAGAATCGTAGTTCTAAGCGGTTTAATACCTCGGATATATTTTCAACAGTGCAATGGTATGGCTGAAATACTAAATCGCTCTTAGGTGAATTGTGAAATGGCTCCTTGTTGTTTTTTAGCTTTCAATCATTGTGCAATGAAAACAAACGCAAGGTCGTCGTGTTCCAGTAGCTTCTCTTTAAGTATTGGGCAGAAAAATCCAACAGAGATGGTTTTCAATATGCAAAATCAGTAAATTTTATGGTCATGCATCATTGACTCCATTCACTGTATAAGTCCGCTTTTTATATCAAGCAATCCGATTAGCTACATCGTTCTTAGATTCAATTAAGATCAGTATTGAATACCACCCCAGCTGGTCTCAATTTCTCGAAAATTCTTAAACTTATCAAGCTTAAGTAGCTTATATCATTAAACTAAATTCTTTTCTTATTCTTACTAAATTTAACTGAGTTTTTCGTAATTATCATTAAGATTATGTTCTTTTAAAGTCCGAAAACTCTAATACATGTGGACATAACACAAATTATATCAAAGCAATAATAGTGAGCTTTGCTTGAGCCAGTTATAAGGGACTTAAGATGTTTTGAGAATCGGGACCAGTGCAATTACATAAAATGTCAGACCTAAACTTTTCAAATGAAAACAACTACAACGATTTCAAATATAACAATTAGGTTAAAGGTGTGAGAACATGTTCAATATTATGTATTCATCTTAAGACTGTGATAAACTGGACATATTTTGTTCTAAAAGTATTACCTTGGTTTCCAGGAACTAAACATTATTGAATGAGTATTTTCTGCTTTACGTGTACCTGTTCTGATGTAATTAGCATCGACAGATGTCGATTGTTTATTCAGTGTTTAACATTTGGAATGAGTCCGCAAGGAATACACTGGGAAATTTCTCAGACACAGTGCAGTGTCCCCGGTTTTAATTGATTTTCTTGAACCATCTGGAATTTTATCTTGCACGTTTGCAACGGTGAACTATTGTTGGACGAATTGCATGTGGCATGAATCAATTGATTTTGGAATCTTTAGGCGCAAATTGGACAGAAATTTCTTCATGTTTTTAATGTTCACTGTCAAGGGGTACCAAGATGCACCCCCAATTTATTATTCTTCAAATTCTGTAACCATTTGTGACAGAAGGTCTGGAGTAATGTTGCAAGTCCCCCTGATTGGTTCTATTACTGCTGTAGAAATGTTTGGCATGTTTACAAGAGGGCAATAACCTTTTTGCATGTAATGGACAAAAGATTGCATACATTTTTAAGTTCTTTGCTATACGATCGTGGTGATAATTCCATGTAATTCCACGGAAACTACAGGGACATGCCCAGAAGTCAATTTTTTAAACCACATCCTGGTTAGAGGCACAATGTTTAAGGCTAATAAGCCATCAAATCTTCACTCTCACAGATTTACCGTTTTGACAATTCGACAACCTGCAATCTAATTGCTTTGTCAGTAGTCTTATCTCCCAGGTTTTCAGGTATTATAATGCAAAAATTGGCACTTCCAAGACAAAAAAAATGTCAAAACGTTCAATCTGTGAGAGTCCAGCATTAAAAGAGAGACATAAAACGTCACAAAAACACAAAAATAGACTACATATCCACGTGTATATTGGTTATTAATACACATTTGGGTTACCCCCTTAGATTTAGACCTCTTGGGACGTATTTAATATAATTTTATTCCTTATCCTCCGACGTGCCTCACTGAATCCGTATACTCCATGGGCCAGTTATTCTTACATTACAATCGAAACACTCGGACTCTTATCTGAAAATTAAGTTAAGTAAAAGGTGGTTGTTGCATGCAGCCCCTGTACATGGCCACAATATATAAATAAACGTAAAATTATGCAGTGATAGTGAGTAATGATTCCTCCATCCTCTCAAAACATAATTTGTTTTGTTTTGTTCTCTTGTATTCACTACAAACGGGAAACCAAATTCCTAACGTTAGCCACAAACACCTTTACTGATCGCAGGGCTGATTGGGAACCATCTTACATGATTTAAGCCAACGTGTTAGAGAAACCAGCCTAGATAATCTTGAAAACCATTCAATTTCCAGAATCTGGGGCCTTTAATTTATACAACAAAAGCAAAGGAAAAGAAAGCCTTTATAATCATTAACAATACACATTTCCTGAGGGTGGGTTATTTATGAAACTGTTAGCATTGCTTCAAGACAATAAAACACTTTTTTATTCCATACGTTTAAGGACTTCTAGAAGCTGTCCAAAATGATATTTGGAAAGGAGATGGTAAAAGGTTTCAGACAATGCCTCGAATACTCAATACTACAATGTGTACTGGAACTGGAAGCATTGTGTAGGGTTTTCTTTACAATTTAATTTCCAATTAGACCTGCAGTAAAAGATGTAACTCGTTGTTACACGGAAACATTTAATGAATGAATGAAGGTAGAATCTGTAAGGGGCATGGATTTGAGCAGAATTTGAATCAAGGTCACTGGGTCCATATTTACAAACGTTTTAAATCTAAGTGTAATAATACAATGTAAAAAGGGACAAGCCCAGAAGTCGAATATTTAAATATAAACCCTGTTGAGGCGCACAACCGGGCAAGTTCCAAAAGACAATGTAAAAGAGCTATGTAAAACGAACATTTTAACACCACATACACATATTCAGATACCTGAAACAAACTTATACCACAAACACAAACACAAACACCAAAACAAACGTAAACCACAAACACAAATTCAAACACCAAAACAAACTTAAACCACATACACAAATACAAACACCAAAACAAACTTAAATCACAAACACAATACAAACACCAAAACAAACTTAGACCACATACACAAATACAACGACCAAAAACCCCCACTTAAACCACATACACAAATACAAACACCAAAACAAACTTAGACCACATACACAAATACAAACACCAAAACAAACTTAGACCACATACACAAATACAAACACCAAAAAACAACACTTAAACCACATACACAAATACAAACACCAAAAAACAACACTTAAACCACATACACAAACACCAAAACAAACTTAAACCACATACACAAATACAAACACAAAAACAACAACACTTAAACCACATACACAAATACAAACACCAAAACAAACTCGAACCACATACACAAACACCACAAATATATAAAAAAATACTTTACCGTTAAATAATGGGATAACCACCTTTGAACGGTCAATGAAACAAGAGTTCACTGGAAACCGAGTCTTCTGAGGGCTTAAAGTAGTTAACATGGCCATAACCTCACAATTGTCCCATCATTTATCAATACTCACTAGATTTAAAATTTATAAAGATATAAATAAAGACAGAGGACGCAAGACAGCAAATCTGAATTTTATTTTACTGAATTTGCTATTTGGAGAACTGTAATGGGAATAGTTGCTATACATGTAACAGATGGCATGATGTATGTGTATGTACACATATTTTGTCAAAAGTAATGGTGTTGAAGATATTTTGAGACATTCGAAAATTCCTTCTTTCTGAGCCAGAGGCAGCCTTTGAGATTTCTGAATATATCGATTAACATTCGCAGAAGTTCTCCCAGGGCAGTATTTGTTTTCCTGTCTTTTATTTCACACACGTACACAATGAATTATGGCACCGCACCGGACATGGTTTATTTCACAACATATTCCGACTAAATCAAAAGTCAGAATTTTATATAGTGTCTAGCCGGACTGAACCGAGTTAATCCGCTTTTTGTTCTGATAATGTTTGCATAATCATACGATGTCTCGTCAAATACCGATTTGCACAGACGTTATATCTAATTATATATGCATTTTCGATTCAGCTTAAAGGCTTAGTTTAAGGAATATTTGGCATGATAATCCCCTGCTGTGCATCTCCTGCTAATTGCACTGGTGTCGCAGTAGGGGTCAATTTCCGGTGTTTTCGTTTATTGGCTCACAGGGCCATTTAGGGTCCATTTTTATAATAAAACACCCCAGACTGCACAGCAGGATACTCAGATTGGAGATCTGATAAGACAATTAGGCAATAAGATTAAGATCAATTAACAGAGGTTATATACAAATACACGTTTTTTTTTTTTTTTTTTTTTTTTTTTTTTTTTGGGGGGGGGGGGGGTCACTTATAGAAGGCTTAAACTAGGCCTTTAACAGTGCTGTGGAATTGGCCACAATGTTCTAGTATTCCTGAGCATGACCTTGGACTATAAATGTCTATCTTATCCATGACCGAATCATTGTGGCCATGGCTTACAAGTATGTTGTCTGTACCCAACCTAAATACCTGTGCGTTCTGGAAACCAGCGTTATTATCTCAAGAGAAATCTCCCATATACACGTTCTTGGTTTATAATTAATATATGTTAATCATTAATAATTATAAACTATGTTTCCGATCTTGGTTCAGCCTCCGTTCATACAGGGTGGATATTTGTTCGAACACCACCTGGTCAAGACATATGTATGTATGGTAACACTTAACACATTAATCTACTGATATCTCTATACCGAACATTTATTGGCAAATTGTCATAATAACAAAAAAACATTGACCACATAACTTATTAACATTAACACACCACAGTTGGCTAGACATCAGCTTATAACAACACATATATTAGTAGTAATACTTGGTATGTAATGAAAACTACATTTAGTATAACGAGGGGACTAGCAGGTACAGTGTGTTGCCTAATTAACATGGCATACATACATGTTTTTCATCATTCTTAGAATTCTAGTTATACTACTCAAAATTTGATAAGGATCACTTGATTAGTTATTTGTAAAAACTTAATAAAATAAGCATGCTTATTTAATTTCAAAGCATTAGTTTTATTCCTTCGTAGGCCTCTAGAATGTTCGATGATTTTGATTGTATTGCTACCAGCGCGTGCACGGGCGGCACGGAAAACTGCATACCCACGAAATAAGGCTTTTGGGCATACATGTAACAACTTAAACATGTGGTCATTTCTTGTTTTTCGCTTCGTGTATTCGTTTTTGCTCGGATCATCTACCACATTGTGTTCAAAATGCCAAACAGAAGACGTTTAACTCCTGATGAAATGCATGTTGGCATTGGAATGCTGGAGGCAGGGTTGTCTCAGAGGACTGTGGCAGAACACCTGAATGTGTCACAAAGTGAAGTTTGCATGATGTGGAATCGTTATCAAACGAATGGAAATGCTCAACATCGACATGGTGGTGGTCGTGCAAAGGCTACATCTGACGTTCAGGATCGTTACATTACAGTTTTAGCCAGACGTAACCGCTTTCGTAACGCCACTTCGTTACGTAATGACTTCCAGAACGCCACAAACGTAAGAGTTTCAACGCAAACCATCAGGAATCGTTTGCATAGTGCTGGCTTGATGGCACGACGACCGGCAATTCGCATCCCATTGACCCGATACCACATCCAGGAGCGTTTGGACTGGGCACGTCAACACGTTGGATGGACGTTAAACGAATGGACCACAGTGTTTTTTACAGACGAATCAAAGTTTAGTATTGACTTTACAGATCGACGTTCCAGAGTGTGGAGGGGACGTGATGAATGTTTTGCTCCTGTTTGTTTTGCCGAACATGACCGTTATGGCAAGGGCTCAGTCATGGTATGGGCCGGTATCAGCATGCACGGGAAAACAGTCTTACACCTTAATTGAAAACGGTACGTTGACGGCTGTTCGTTATTGTAACGAGATCCTGGACGTTTATGTTCGACCGTATGCAGGTGCAATCGGTCCTGATTTCATTCTCATGGATGATAATGCGCGCCCACACAGAGCAAACATCACAAACCAATTTCTGAAAAATGCTACCATCGAGAGAAAGGACTGGCCAGCTCGTTCCCCCGACATGAACCCGATCGAGCATGCCTGGAACATGCTTCAGAAAGCTGTTTCTGCTCGTCCGGTCCAGCCAACAACGGTTCATCAGTTCAGAACACCGCTCCAGGAGAAATGGGCCAGACTCCCTCAGCAACAGCTCCGGAGGCTTATCAGCAACATGCGGAGGCGATGTCAAGCTGTTATTGACACTCGTGGACATCACACACGCTACTAACATTGGTTTAAGAAAAGTTCAAAGATATTCTGTTGAATTTCACAATTTGTTAACAACCTGATATACGCCTGCTTTTGACCCCTATCATGTTTAGGAGTCCGTTACGCTTGAACGGAATTGGTTTGGTACTGATCTCTTATAACATTTGAAACCTGAAACAATGCCATTTGATAACATTTAGTGTTGATATATCGTTTTCTTGAAATACGTATGTACTTTATATTAAAAAACATGTGGTGACCCCATCTTTTTCCATATTGGATCACCAATTTTATATTGTACCAAAATGACGTCTATTTTCCGATTCTGATGAATAAATGAAACATCTAAACATGTTTACAGGTAATCGACGTGATATATATGTTCTTACCTGATATGGTTTCCTTTGCCCCGTATATCCTAAATCGGGTCACCTACTAACCCCGTAACTTATAATACATTAACGTAAAATGATATTCAGATGCAACTACCCGCAAGTTACAAAATTTACACAATAATAAAGGGTCACCATGCCTCCACAATTAACATTATTGGGCATAGGAGACCTTTATAGACAATAAAATATAATAAATAAACTCGTAAGATATATGTATTCTGTCAACGTCATTCACTCTATTGTGCAGTTATAACAAGAAATCCGATTAGCTACATGTTCTAAGATCCAATGAAGACTAATATTGAATACCAGCCACGGGATCCAAATTAACGGATAACTTAATAGACAATGCATACCAATCGACATCATAAGAGATATGTATTCTGTCAATATATAAGTTGAGGATATAAAACTGTTTAAGCTATTTAATCATAATAATTACTGTCATATGATTATGTCACAATGACTTCCAACTTAATTAAGTACTCAAAGAAATCGCATTTAACTACCACTAGAATCTTAAATCATAAGTGGTTATAACGAGAAAACAAATAAAATTCTCAATCACTTGTGAAATCATAATGTTAGAGATATCATATTCAAGTAAGCACAGTGTGTGTTGTTATCTTTAAAATCTCGTTTCCAAAATCATTCATTACAAGTTTTGTTTTAGGTGTTGTTGTTTTTGTAAGTTGCTGCTGTTGTTGCTGTTGTTGATATTTTTGTTGTTGGTATCGTCTGGTGTTTTTTTATGTTGTTGTTTTAATGGTTGTTTTGTCCATGTTGCTGTTTGTTGTTGTTTTTTATTTTGTTGTTGTTGTTTTTTTTGTCTGGTTTCGTTGTTTTTGTTTGTTGTTTTTGTTGTTGTTGTTGTTGCTGCTGTTTATATGTTTTCATCCTGTTTAATTAAAGAGCAGATGTTTGACATACTTTATTCTTATTTCCATGCTTTAAAATAAAATTGCAATATTCTAGGAAAATAGATTGAATAGCCCAGTGTGTGGAACAATATACTTATTCATCTCATTTCGGGATTTCCTAGAAAGTAATTGGTTTCTATCTTTAACGTTTTTGTTTTTTGGACCATTAGGGAGATAAAATGGCATACCATATCTCAGATACTCTGGATCTTTTGCCAATATTTTTCTTTTATCGAGTGTTTAATAGGAAGTTTATTATTTAGGCCGTATCAGATGACTTCTAGACTGGGTTCCTTGGAAATGTTTCAATCATTATCTGATGCACTGGGACTATTTAAAATGTTTGGCGCCGAACGGAACAACCTTGTATGCGTATTACCAAGAAAGAGAAGACGAGCTAGAGAAAAAACAGTTTTACAACGGTTACGTTTCGTTTTGTGTTTCGCCCTAGTAGATAATTCATCTTACGAAAAAAAAATACGAACATGGAAGGTGGCGCAAATTTATGTTGGGTTAAATTCTGACCATTGTCTACCACACTTCTGACAACGGCGTAGTAAAACCGGTTTTACACCCGAACACACTTGTCGGGTAACACTCTTGCCATGGCCTAGTGTATACCGGTTTTACACCCAAACACACTTGTCGGGTAACACTCTTGCCATGGCCTAGTGTATACCGGTTTGACACCCAAACACACTTGTCGGATTACACTCTTGCCATGGCCTAGTGTATACCGGTTTGACACCCAAACACACTTGTCGGATTACTTATAACCATGCCCTAGTGTATACCGGTTTTACACCTAATCACACTTGTCGGATTACACTCTTACCACGCATTGTCTAGTGTATACCGGTTTGACACCCAAACATACTTGTCGGATTACACTCTTACCATGCATGGCCTAGTGTATACCGGTTTGACACCCAAACACACTTGTCGGATTACACTCTTACCATGCATGGCCTAGTGTATACCGGTTTGACACCCAAACACACTTGTCGGATTACACTCTTACCATGCATGGCCTAGTGTATACCGGTTTGACACCCAAACACACTTGTCGGATTACACTCTTACCATGCATGGCCTAGTGTATACCGGTTTGACACCCAAACACACTTGTCGGATTACACTCTTACCATGCATTGTCTAGTGTATACCGGTTTTACACCCAAACACACTTGTCGGATTACACTGTTACCATGCATTGTCTAGTGTATACCGGTTTGACACCCAAACATACTTGTCGGATTACTTATAACCATGCCCTAGTGTATACCGGTTTGACACCTAAACATGCTTGTCGGATTACACTCTTACCATGCATGGCCTAGTGTATACCGGTTTGACACCCAAACACACTTGTCGGATTACACTCTTACCATGCATGGCCTTGTGTATACCGGTTTGACACCCAAACATACTTGTCGGATTACACTCTTACCATGCATTGTCTAGTGTATACCGGTTTTACACCCAAACATACTTGTCGGATTACACTCTTACCATGCATTGTCTAGTGTATACCGGTTTGACACCCAAACATACTTGTCGGATTACACTCTTACCATGCATTGTCTAGTGTATAACGGTTTTACACCCAAACATACTTGTCGGATTACACTCTTACCATGCATTGTCTAGTGTATACCGGTTTGACACCCAAACATACTTGTCGGATTAAACTCTTACCATGCATGGCCTTGTGTATACCGGTTTGACACCCAAACATACTTGTCGGATTACACTCTTACCATGCATTGTCTAGTGTATACCGGTTTGACACCCAAACATACTTGTCGGATTACACTCTTACCATGCATGGCCTAGTGTATACCGGTTTGACACCCAAACATACTTGTCGGATTACACTCTTACCATGCATTGTCTAGTGTATACCGGTTTTACACCTTTATAGACATTTCGGGTTGCTTCTTACCATGGCTTAGTATATTACACCCTAACAAACTTGTTTGGTTACACTCAATCCATGTTTTCGTGTAAACCGTTTTCACACCCGAACACACTTGTTGTGTAACATTCTTACCAATATCTAGTATAAACTGATTTACACCTTAACGCACATTTCGCGTTGCTTCTAAGCATGGCCTCGTGTATACCGGTTTTACATCCAAACACATTTGTCGGGTTACTTTTAATCATAATCTAGTGTAAATGAGTTTTACACCCAAACACACTTGTCGGATTGCTTCTAACCATGGCCTAGTGTAAACCGTTTTCACACCCGAACACACTTGTTGGGTAACATTCTAACCTTGACGCGTATTAACGTTTTCTCCCTATGCTTGTACACGTGCAAAACATTTTTCAATGTCAAAAAATAGTAATTTATCAAAAACGATATCCAAAATAACGTTTTACTACCAACTCAATTTCTTTCCTCTGTTTTCCGGGTTGAAACTGTTATGCAGCTTTTATGCAGTTTACCTGTATTTCTATGTTTTCGGTCCTCTTGGGTATGTAGGTTGGAATTTTTACCAGGCTCCGTCGGCCAAACATGAATGGAATGTTTCTAGGAGGGCTTATGCAACTCATGTGGGAATTTGTTAATACAAACATCAAAATGTAATCAATGTTTCTAGTGATGTTGCATGAAAAGATACCATAAAATTATTCCACTAATAACTTCGAAGGTTAATGATGCCTTCTCACGAACATTATTCTGTTTCTTAATAACAAATCATTAAATCATAATTTACGTAATCAACTCTTGGTTAAGGTTTTGTAGCGGAAATCAAAAGGAAAACTTGGCATTTTCTGGCTCAACTACCGGAATTAAAACGTTAGCCCATCCATCATTATAATTATATTGTCAACATTAGCTTTAAAATTACCCCTCATCTGCTTTGGAAGCGCTGCCAATGAAATCCGTACGAAACGATAGTAGCAAACCTAGTCGCCAAAATACTGGTTTAAGGTACCAATAACACACTTTTATTGACAACTTTTATTGACAACAAACGATAACAACAAAGCATACCAGAATAATATAATACATAAAATAGAACGGGATTAGGTGCAGCAAATTTACTGCAATTACATTTTCCAAAGGCAGATCCAAGATTCCCTTCCTCCAAAACCAACATTTATTTGGTTTAAAGTGTTGGGAGGGAGGCTTGGGGAAGAATTTTTTTAACAATTTATGGTCCAAAATGGTGCATTTTGGGCGTAAATTTTACTCTTTTTACCTATACTGTAATTAAAAGTAAACTTGGACGATTTTAGTGGGCGAGGGGAGGGGCGGTCGAGTTAAACACAGGTTTAATAATGCGACCCCCCCCCCCGGAGCAGCAAGAATTTTCATGCTCTAAGTACATAGTACATTGCGCGGTTTTAAAGACCCACTTAATTGCGTTACCATAATTATAAGATATAACTGTAATTATCGAAAGAAAGAAGACATTCTTCCACAACGCGTTTCGCTATTTTATAGTCTCCAGCATGTAAAAGCGATTTAGCTTAATGAATTAAACAGTCATATAATTATGAAAAACTTTGATAATAGTTAAGGCGTGGCATTCAATATTGGTCTTAATTGCATCTTAGTATGATGTAGCGTATCGGATTTCGAGTTATAAATAACCATCCAATACAGTCAATGATCATATCAATTTTGTATAATCATGATATTGAATTAAGTTGCATATTGAATACATCTCAAAACCGACTCTTGATTATTTCATCAAAGTTCTCTGTACCAACTATTAAGTCCACTTCTTATGGAAGGGAAACAATCCACGTATTGACATTTTTCTTCTGTGTGAGAAGTTGTGTCCTCTCTTTCTTGGCGAAATGATTACTGAGCTTGGATTATGTGTTTTCTTGACAAGTCTTGACAAGGGTAGAGTAGTGGGCAGTGACTGTCATGCCTAAACGTGTCTGTCTGCCTTCCTGCCTGGCCTGGCCGCCCGTCCGTCCGTCCGGTCCGTCCGTCCGTCCGTCCGTCCGTCCGTCTGTCTGTCTATCATAATCATTTGGATATATTGATTAAGCTCTTTATAAGGTTCGTCTGGCAATCTTAGCCTCCTTCGGTGTAAAGCTAGACGCTTTGCTGCATCTCTGGGCGGCGGCACTTCCGTTAGCATCATTTTCAGAAAAGGAGAGTCTTTAGCTGACGAATCGTTGACACCCGTAAGCAAAATTATTCATGTAAATTGTTCTTCCCATTTCAGCACAGAGCATGGGACACGCACGAAATCCCCGAACGGAACCCGTCACGTGACCATAGTTGTCACTGATGCCTCTGAGGAGGAAGGGGAGGAAGACGAGGAGGAGGAAAGAACATACCCTACTTCCGGGGAACACAGTCCAATTCCGGATCCGGACCGACCGGACACTCCTGCTGGGGAAGAGGGGTCATGGCCTCTGAAACGATCTCAAAGGTGAGGGGAATAGTTAAACGAGTTATGTAGGGTAGTGTATATTTGTTTTGCAACTCTATGTTCGACAATTCGGTTCAGGGGCGGATTCAGAAGTTGACCTCAGAAATGAAAATTATTTGGTTAAATATGTTGGCAGGAGGGTTTGGGTTCTCCCCTATGAATATTTTATCAATATCTAGTCCAAAGTGATGCATTTTGTGCGAACTTTTCCCCCGTTATTGAAATAATAAACAAATAATGTAAACTTAGGTTTGTAGATTTTAGGGGTGGTGGTGCTGTTGGTAATACATGTTGAATGAATTGATATATGTTATACAGCAAAACTATAGGGCCAAGCCTTGTAGCCAAGCATACTATGAATTTAAAGCTGCACTCTCACAGATTGAACGTTTTGACAACTTTTTTATTTGTTGTCTTCGAACGAGCCAATTTTTGCGAAAACCGTAGGAAATCAGTTATATAAGACTGCTGACAAAAAATTAAATCAAAGATTTTATATTTCAGTTCAAAAATTGATGTTTTATGCATTTTTCTTAAACCGTTACTAACGGTTTAAGCCATAAAACATTAATTTTCGAACGGAAATATGAAAATCTACGATCTGAGTTTTTGTCAGCAATCATATGTCATTGGTTTTCAGATATTTACGCAAACATTTGCTCTTTCCAAGACAAAAAGTTGTAAAAATGGTAAATCTGTGGGAGTGCAGCTTTAAATATTCAAGGATTGTATGTATATGTGACTCCGGTGCAAATATAAGTTATCGTATACACACTTCATACATGATGTAGGGTTTTGTCGTTAGCTATGTTGTAATTTCACAAAAATACAAGTGGTAATAACGCGGCTCAAAGCCCGAGACATTCAGATAGTACACGAGCGCTTGCGCGAAGGTATAAATTTAAGCACGAGGATCACGGGTGACGTCACTGTGTTGTCATGTGACCACGTTGTTACGGTTCAGTAAATGTCGTTTATTTGGACAGTAGGTATAGAACGATTATCCTCATTGTGCTTGTAACCGTTCCGAGATGGGAGTTAATGTGTGGACGAAGACCAACAAAACACTCTAGAATATGGAACAATCCAGATTAATGACTGTAACCTCAGAACTGTAATTTCCGTTCTCAAAATGACTTGGAAAGGCGACAAACTTTATTACTCACAACCATTAATAAAATCAAAATATCGTTCTCGGCAGTCCAAATTAAGCACATACATGGGTATTCGGTACGCAAGGGTGAGGAGGGAAGTTTACGTCCTCCAAAGTCAACAAGCGAGGGTTGGGAAGTATCCATACGTAAAGTCCATTTGCCATTCATTATTTTATACTTGACCATTCAAATTTATTTTAATAAGAGAGAAATCGCACATAAACAAACAAATCTAAAAACAAAAATCAATGTCAGAACAGAGGATAAATAAAGATTTCTCTTTTCTTCAACACATCATCCAATCAATGTAAGTATTTTCTTATCTATCCTTTAAAGCTGCACTATCACAGATTAACCGTTTTGACAACTTTTTTTGTGTTGGAATGAGACATTTTTGGCGTAAATATCTGAAAACCAGTGATAGTGCTGACAAATCGCAGTTTTTCTTATATTTCCGTTCAAAAATGAATGTTTGATGGCTAAAAGCATTACTAACGCTTGAAATGCATAAAACATTTCCCAAAAAAATAGCTCGTTCAAAGACAAAAATTGTAAAAACGTACAAGCTGTGAGATTGCAGCTTTAACAAAAAACAACAAAACAAAACCCACAATCAATGTAAAAAAAATCCCAATTAAGTAAAACAATTAATAATAAAGATTGATTAACCAGGATTGGCCTTGCATCTGTTTCTCTTGGCCACAACGACAGCAATCAATCCAAAGAATCAAAAACTCAATTTGTATTTTGGCGTACTCTTTCCTCCATCCTCTCAAATGAAATGCAAGAGCTCTCTTTTCTGTTTTATGTCAGTGTTTCATTATTGTTTTGTCAAGGCGCCAGCGCTGCAAAGAATTTGATGAAGGAACTTATTCTGACAATAACTGTGCACCGTTACATAGCTGATCTTTATCATTTAGACATGTGCTCAGATGTTCAGAAGGTGAACAAACCCTTTGATGACAAAAGTGCAACACCAAGATTATGCACTTAAATAAGTATTACAACTAAGTAGAGATGTGCTAATGATATGACTAATGTTGGCGCAATTGTGAAGTTTGGCACCAAGGCGACCCGGGTTCGATTCCCGGGTTCGATTCCTGGCCTGGGCGCATATGAGTTTAGTTTGTGGTCACCAAGCTGGACAAGTGGGTTTCATCTGGGTACTCCGGTTTCCCCTTCAACAAAGGACCACACTCTCGCGTAACATCGTGCCAACGAGAGTGGTTAATATAATGTTCTAATAACATTAGTAATTCGGTGAAAACTACATAATCGGGGACGAGCCAGAAAGCCCGAATCGTGTTTAATGGCACAGTCTATAATGAAATACTGGCTACGGCTGTCGCCTTAAAACAGCCAGCGGGAAAAAGAGGAAGCCTTTTTTCTCTTCCGTTGATGTAGCTGGCGCTTTTAACTCGGAATAAGATATAACTGTTTGGGTTTAAACCGGTTTGTAAGGGCTCAAGTCCTCAAATCTTGACCCAATAATATGTGTCTGAATTTTAATGAATAGCTCCTAATGAAAACAAGAGCGCCACCGCGCAAACAACACCTGTCGTCTGATATCTTACAGCTGTAAAGTGGGCATAACTTGACCATAATCAGGCCAGAGTTGCGGGCCTTGCGGAACATTTGTGTATTGCCTCTGGCAACATGTGAAGCAAGTTTCTTTAAAGATGCTTGACTGGTGTTTAGGTTGTATGCCTAGGCCTACAGACTTATGTCCGATAAATCGAAATCAGGCATCATCAGAACTACTTTTTGACATGACAATTTAAAATAATTAATGCACCTGAGTTACAAAATGGGATGTATGGTGTACTACGGTTTGAAATAGTACCACTTTATTTAAAAACGTTAATAAGATTGCAACGTTAATGTGAATTTGATAATAAGGCGAAATATCTTATATGAATCTTAGTAGATTAAAATTATGCAAAACGAGGACGAAAAAAGCAAGTGCACCAATACACCCTGTTTTCTTTGAACACCAGACGAGCTAAAATGAATATCAAAGAAAAACAAATCACTAATCTGTAATGCAGTGAGATGTTTTGTATCATATGATAATGTCGTTAACAGTTAATTAAAAATCATAGTGAATTGCCAAGGGACTCATATTGCCCAGCATGTCATTTTTTACCGTCGTTTGATGAAGGAAATCGTCATAAGCAATGCCATAAAAGTCCATTAATAAACAAGTGCCAATGTGTTTTTGTAAATTATATTGACTGCCTGTTAATTAAAAACGAGTTTGGCATGTGCTCATTAATATTTAGCGTCGTGATATCAGTTCAAACACGGAAAGCATACTTCATCACAGACGTGGAAATCACGATCCATTGATTCACAAAGAAGCTCACAGTGGAGCTGAGGGGTCATGATTACGAACAGTCTCAATTCCAAGTCTAGACTCAGACTCAGAAAAGCACATACATGTAAGCCCAAATCTAGACTCAGAATCACAAAAGCACATAAGTCCAAGTATAGACTCAGACTCACAAAAGCACATAAGTCCAAGTATAGACTCAGAATCACAAAAGCACATAAGTCCAAGTATAGACTCAGACTCACAAAAGCACATAAGTCCAAGTATAGACTCAGACTCACAAAAGCACATAAGTCCAAGTATAGACTCAGACTCACAAAAGCACATAAGTCCAAGTATAGACTCAGACTCAGAAAAACACAAAATTCCAAGTATAGACTCAGACTCTGACTCAGAAAAGCACACAAGTCCAAGTCTAGACTCAGACTCAGAAAAGAGCATAAGTCCAAGTATAGACTCGGACTCAGAAAAGCACATAAGTCCAAGTGTAGACTCAGACTCAGAAAAACACAAAATTCCAAGTATAGACTCAGACTCTGACTCAGAAAAGCACACAAGTCCAAGTCTAGACTCAGACTCAGAAAAGAGCATAAGTCCAAGTATAGACTCGGACTCAGAAAAGCACATAAGTCCAAGTGTAGACTCAGACTCTGGAAAGGGCATTAGTCCAAGTCTATACTCAGACTGAGAAAAAACATTTAGGTCCAAGTCAACACTCAGATTCAGAAAAGGACCCAGGGGCAGTGATTACGAACAGTCTCAAGTCTGAGCTCAGACTCAAAACTCATTATGGCAAAACTTCATTCCATTTTAATTTTCCTTCTATAAAAGCATTAATGGTGAATTTGCTGAAATATATCAGTATTTGAATGTTTAACTATTATTTACATATATTTTTTGTAAAAGAAATGGAATAAATATGATTTTTTTGTTCCTTTATAAAAATGCTTTTCTGAGTCTGAGTCTACGCGAGTACCCTTAACATCAGATATGATCACCAAAAATAAAACACATGTGTAGCACATCGAACATCTATCTATCCTAATTTACTCAAGGGAGGGGATATCATATATTTATTGTCTAAAAGAATATCTGTTTCTGTTTTGTATCAATGTGAAGAGGTTTCATGTTTAGAAAAAGCCATAGAGGAAATTGGCTCCCTATCTGTTCTTTATCAAAGATTTCTTTGGATGTTTCTATCAGTCAAAATATAATATTGAATAACACTGCAATGTGTTTTGATTAATGAAACTTGAGGCTACTTAAGGTCTATGGAATCTGTAGTGTTCTTTAGTTGGCATATTAAACAAATATAAAACTGTAATCAAAAGCTTCTTCCTATTAGCTAATATTATACCTTACATAAATGTGTCCCTTGCATGTACATTTTAAGTCGATCGGTCCGTATATCAGTGAATTTTAATAAAAAAAACCTAGTTTATAACGTCTGCGGTCCATATCATATTTTCGGGCGGTCCGGACCTAGTATAATAGTTCTCAGTTCTGTGGTTACATCATGTATGCTTATACAGTATTTCTTCGTGTTCGATTTCATTTCCCGAAACTAGTGTAGGTAGGAAGAAATTCGTTTTAAGTTTCTTGGAGTAGTTGTGGCATTTGTTTATTTTAACAAAAAAACCATCTCTGTTTTGTCTGGTTCAATGTTAACTAAACCATCTTTAAAAAACAGTCAATTCGAGCGTCTTGTTGGCTTCAGAAACAACCGAAATGAGTTTTCAGAACGGATAAAAACAATAATGATAAGAGGTGTCTTACAAGTTTTGGCGGCAAACATTAAGGCTCGGTCTGGTTACTGGTAACAAACAGATTTTTGCCGCGTCTGTTTGTGTCCATGAATTGTCATTTATCAGAGTTAACGAACACAAGAAACTGTACCATGGTACTATCTCCTTAAATAACACAAATACCATAGTTATAATTAAGAACACAACCTACATTTACAGCCAATGAAATTGCAGATGGCAAGCAATTAGTAGTAGGTTTAATCGTTAAGAATGTCAATTTTAGCGGTTTTTTAAAGGTCCGCCCACTGCAATTCATCTGATACACATGGCATGCGTCAGATTTTGCGCTGACAATGTGTCAGCCAATGAGGTTTTATTCTTAGACATTTAGGTGACCTGAAGTAATATTTTAATGATTAAGAAGGGCTCGTTTGCTCCGCACATTCCTAATCATTAAAATATCACTTCATGTCAACTAACTAGTATCAGTAAAGGGTAAACAACGAATCTATGAACTATATACCAGAGCCTAGCTGTGAAACTACAAATTATTTTATTTTGGCATATAAAAACAGTTTCATGTTCAACTGCTCATCAAAAGCGATCAAAGAAATCATGTTTAAAGAGTTGTAAAGAGACTTCTGATTGTAAAAGACATCATGTACATGGAGAGCAATGAACTAGCGAATGCCGATGGGTTGGATTAGAGTTGGAGCGGTATAAAATTTGAACCCATTTGACATGTTTTCATGAACAGTACGGCGATTTTTCTCACGCGTTACAAATTGTAATAAAGAAACCCATTTGTAAATATTACAGCACCACAGTCTTTTGTATGGATGTTATCGATATTTCTCGGAGGGAGAAACCTGACTTGTTTGTTCGAGCGCCTATTTGCAGTTCCTTGGAATGTTATATTGATTCGGACAATGGCCTTGACGCGGTCGCTGCAGCATGGCATTTAGTTGCATCGTCTAGACAATTAGATGTATCATTGATAAACAAGTATTGTTAGACGTATCATCGATAAACAAGTTTTTTTTATATTTTTTTGTCTGATATACGAGTAGATGAATTTCTGAAAATAACTTTTCATTGCAATATTGGCTTTAAAATGGTGTAAATAGAAAATGAAAGTGTTTGTTATCGATAGAGAATTGATATGATATCGACTTTAAACCTCGATAAAATATTTTTGTTTATTTAAAGACTATATTGAATCCAGGTCCGTGTGAATTTTCAGGGAAATCTGTGACTTGTAAATATCTGCACTCCTTAAAGATGCACTCTTACTCCCAAATAAGATTTACCACAATTAATACAATTGTTTTATATATCAAAAATGATGGATAAATGTCGAAAACCATGGTTCTTATGAAGGATACCGAGTTTTATTTGAAAGAAAGGTGCAAAAAAATGGTATGTCTACCTTAATAGACTACAGTAGATCACTGTTAATCTTTTGGCACTCAACAATCATTTAATAATTTTGTGTTTTCAGTTATTAAATACACGGTTATAATCTTGTTATCAGTAATTAATATTTTCCATTAATGTATTATTTGGTAAGTAGTTTTATCACTCAAAATTTATGTTTGTTAAACATGTGCATGCATAGATTTTGAATAAGAGTGTCACTTTAAACAGTAATGTATATTTATATCAGAGTGATTCTGCGGCATGCTAACTGGAGGGTTGTCCACATAAACACAACAGCACATATATAATTAAGAATGTTTGTGAGTTCAGTGCTTATGTCCAGGGAGTGGTTGCTTAATTTAAACTGGTGACCATAAAGGCACACGCACAAATGCAGGGATATAATACACTAATGTCAAAAATATACTTTGTCCATCTTTAAACTTATTCTCAAGTCACGTGACTTGCTTGTATTTAAATCCTTGGGCAACTTTTGAACTTAACGTAATTTTGTAGAACGACGCTGAAAATTTGGCCAAGGATTGCATCATTATAATACTCACAAATCTACAATAGAAGCAGAAAATAGCATAGGTTTTTATAGGCTAAGAAATATTTTCACACGGTTATTTGGAAATCAACATCACTTCTTGTTTGTTTACATCTGTTGTGACCCGTGGTGATCCATGTGAGAACCCCTTTGAAGTCACGTGATTCCTCACCCTGATATACGCACGTTGTCAGGAAGTGACACGATTTTAAATATTTAAACCCACAGCTTTGTTATCTTGAGCATTATGGATTGTAATGATTTTTCTGGGGAAACCCTGACTTCTTTGTTTAATCGCCAATTGGCATTTCCTTCGATTGTTATATTGATTTGGTCAATGACCTTGACACTGCAATTTAAATGCATTGTCCAGACACTCGCCTAAACCAGTATTCAGTGTGTGTATACCACGTGATGAATTACGTTACAAATGCTACGTCGGAAGTCAACATTTTGCTTTGAATGATCACTTAAAATAAAGATAACTTTTATTTTTCTTTACCATTTTTAATGAAACAAAGGGCAGTCTTTGCCGATTAAAGAGCCCCGCTGTCGTTTTATAACCTGAGTTTGATTTGGTGATTAGTTTCCTCAAACACTTCGACAAACCTCTTTCAAAAATGATGTTGTGGCAGTGCTACATCAGGCGGCTGTTTCATGAACATTTTTGTCAAAGAGTTTTAAAAAACTGAACTCTCAATCAAACTCTAGTAAAAGACCGAAGGCGGGGCTCCGTAAGCGGCGTATAGTGCGCCATGTATCATTTAACATGATGAATAAATAGTAAAGTTAGCTTTGTTTAAAGTCTTCAGTAATCAATTTGTGACTAGTTCAGTCCAGTCATTTTTTATCAATAGTAATCACATTGATCTTAACCCTGACTTGTTTGTGAAGTTCCTTGGAATGTTCTACAATGATTTTGACAATGTAAGGAACGTTTTTGACATTTAGGTGCATCGTATAGACACTGTTCTTTGTATTATTAGCTCTGTATGAGCAACAAGAGACGAAATATTTGTATATATTGTGCCCCCCCCTAACCCCCGTGGAAAACCACGTCGTCTGGAAACCCACACTATGATGTTCAATCTATCACATATGGCTCAAAAGTCTCAATATGACAACAGTGACGTATCAAACATAGGTACAGCTGTATATTTATGTCTTCAGATGTATATTTATATCTACAGCTGTATATTTATATCTACAACTGTATATTTATATCTTCAGATGTATATTTATATCTACAGCTGTATATTTATATCTTCAGATGTATATTTATATCTACAGCTGTATATTTATATCTTCAGATGTATATTTATATCTACAACTGTATATTTATATCTACAGCTGTATATTTATATCTTCAGATGTATATTTATATCTACAGCTGTATATTTATATCTTCAGATGTATATTTATATCTACAGCTGTATATTTATATCTACAGCTGTTATTTATAGCTACATATGTATATTTCTAACTACAGCTGTTATTCTTAGATACATATGTATATTTGTAGATATATAGCTGTTATTTATAGCTACAGCTGTTAATCATAGCTACAACTGAATGTTTATAGCTACAGCTATTCTGTAGATGCAGCTGTATATTTATAGCTACAGCTGTTTATCATATCCACAGCTCTATATTTATAGCCACAGCTGTTGTTCATAGCCACAGCAGTTATTCATAGCTACAGCTGTTACTTTTAGCTACAGCTGTATATTCAAAGCTATAATTCTTATTCATATCTACAGCTGTATATTTAAACTAAAAGTTGTTATGCATAGCCACAGCTGTATATTTATACCTTCAACCGTTATTGTCTAGCTACAGCTGTATATGTATAGATAAAGCTGTTATTTATAACTTAAGGTATTATTTAAAGCTACAGCTGTATTTTTGTACCTACAGTTGTTATTTACATCTACAGCTGTATATTTATATCTATAACTGTTTATTTATAAAAAAAACAGTTGCTGTATACTAAACGAAATAGCTGTTATTTATAGCTGTTGTTGTATTCCAAAGTATTGCTACAGCTATGAAATACAGCTGTGACTATACGTAAAAAATATGCCGCCCAGAAATCCAGTTGCAGCTGTATATTTACAAGAAGTTGTTTGATGTTATAACTATAGAATAAAGCTGTATCTTTTTGTTGTTAATATACTTTGGAATACAAAAACAGCTATAAATAACAGATACAGCTTCAAAAGATAATATCAATAACTTTTATTTTACAAAACATGTTTTTGTTTAAAAGATCAAATGAACATACGGGCCTGTTCAAAATGGCGGTATTCACTTATTATGAAGAGTGCATTACAAATCTGTTTACACGAATTTAAATGCCATCGATATAAATTGATAATTAAAGGCAGTAATGGCTATTTAAATCTAGAAAATAAAAACATTCAACATGGTGAAACAGCAACATACTCGTAAGTCGCAAGTATTTCTTGTATTTGCAACGCTTCTATCTTTCTTTTGTTACTGAATATGTAATATAACCCTTCTTTGGAACATTTATGACGTCTCAGAGAACGGCATCAGTTCACATTATTAGTTCTATACGACCGCCAAGAGACGGACAATTCCCTCGAAGGAATTTTATCAATAAACATAACAGCAAGCAAACAGTGGAATATTGGAGCTACAGACTACAGACATTCTGGGGAAGCACACGACCTTGATTTATTACACACACTGCAGTGAACTAATGTGTTGTTTTCATTCCATACTGCTCAAGCATTCTTGCCTGAGTTTTATAGGCTTTTTTCTGGAGTATAGATGTAATGTTGAATGATACATGTTTTGTTCTAGTAGGTCAAGTGATGTATTGAATTAATACGAGATATCCTTCAACGATATTGCATTTACATTATGTCTGGGATGGTTTAGTAATATCCTCAGATGTGAGGAGTACGGCGAGTTAGAATGTAATGACGTAACGATTGGGAGATATATCCAGTGAATGTGGTTTTGTTTGTTGGACAGTTTGTTTTGAGACATATTTCTAGAAATCTAAAACTGTATCGAAAATATAAGAAGGTCACCAATTCAAGAAATGGCGTCAGTGAAAGAGGGGTAAGATTTTAAATCAGTTGATCGAATCTAATTATTCTAACGTGATAAACTGTATCAAAATGCAATTGTATGGTTGGTACTGTTAAGGATGTGCTTCTATTTACACATAGTTGGATCACACAGAAGCGATGTGATTTAAACACATTTGGCTGTGTTTTAAATGCCAGAAATGAATGGTTTCTACTTGTGGAAATGTCGTTTCCCTTATCTGTAGCTTTGCATAATTGGATACAATAATATTTAACTGAAGTACCAAATGTATGTGCGAAACATATTTGATGTACAATATCAAAATATATAAATGATATTGGCTTTCATCGGAAAACACTTTGCTATTTCGTTTAAATTATATCATGAATCACATGGCGGCATATGTCACAAGGAATGTATGATAAAACTATTGATGTGATTTAAACAGCTGGCTAAAAGTTGTCATAAGAAAGCATTGATTATTCAAGACAATAGTTGGATCTAGCACACAAATGAAAAGCAAGTGATGATAGTTTCGTTGTCACAAAAGCCTACGGGTCCATTTTATTCCTCTTCGTTTCAATATTTATTTAGTTAATCGAGCAGTTCTTCCACTGTTTACATGTAATTTTCACTCGATTTATTAGGGAAACGGGTTCCGGTTAATCGATTAGAAGCAAGGCTACATGTGTTGATGTATTGATTTTAAGATTGAGAATCAAGAAATATCATCTTAAGTTAAGGTATTAAGTTGCATGTCTTCATGCTGGATTGAGGGTATAATTTACACATAGAACTTGTATGTTCGAAGCACTTTATTATTCGTTTTCTACTTTTTTTCGTGACTACCGGAGTTTGTTCGCACCGCACTTAAACCAAAATACTTTTTTATTCTATAATTGTATTTTCCCCCTGCAGTTTCGATATCAAAGCGTAAATTAATTATAAAACAAGTGTTTCCAGATGCATTACCGAGAAAACTATTTATTTCTCCAAAATCGCGAGCGAGTCCCTACAAAGTAATGGTTAGAATATATACGATAAATGGTCATGCAATAATTTTATTGAAACGAAGTTTACACACAAAAAACGGGGTAAGCCTGGAACTTGCAATATAAAGCCTTATTATTAATATTGGAACGGAACCCAGAAGAACAATTTTTTTTTATTTGACGTTTCTTTGTTTGAAATGAGAAGTGCAACATTGTCAAAGTCCCTAGCATCGTTTATAGGATCTATAAGGCCAATGGAAATTAATTACTAGATTTTCATCCACATTTTTTCACATTGGGGTTGGGTGACCCTTTTTTCAGATGACTTTTTCATCGTTAAATATGTGTTCGTGCTTTTCTTATCGCATAATGGACCATAAACATGAGTTGCTAGGCAAATTTACCACGAACAATATCGTATTAATCCTTTTTAACATGTGAATGTTATACACCGGAACCGCAGGCATGAATAAACACAAATCCCGGACAGTACCGGACCGATACGGAAATACAAACCCTAGTTCACATTTTTAATTCGAGTTAATACAATTTAAGGGATGGCGAAGAAAGAGGGGGGCGGGCGGGGACATAAACAAGCAATTCAATTATAGTCGCCTAGAAAATGACCTGTTTCGCATTCTTTCAAGGCAAAACATAATGTTTGTAATATTATTTCCAGTATTTTATTTTGCATATATATAATTTACCTATAAAATGAAAACAAACCCATATGCGGTCACCAGAAATTCCAAAGTTTAGCTATCTGATACCTTCATTACCCAGTGAATAACCATTTGTGAACTTTAATGCGGTTAATGTTGCTTTTGAAATTCAACAGACACCTGAAAACTGTGGGGCATATTTTTAAAACCGACAGGTGCGGGTCATTTGTGCTAATTTAACCGAATAATTATGAAAGCAGTACGATAACCTGTTGTTAACCCAGATTCATGATTACCATAATAACATTAACCAGTATGTTGTTTTTTTTCTCTTTGAGGCATTAAGGATACCTTTTATTTGCCCCGTAAGAGGGAGCACGGGCACGGGACTATCCTCATGGACCCTTACGTCATTCATTAACACCATATTTCATACAGTGTACATGGAATTATCAAGTTATCATAAGCGTTTAAAAAGTAACAATTTTAACAGCAGGTGACAGAAATATTGAGGTGTTCGAAAATACACTTTTTGGTCGCATTCTAAGAAAACAAATATATATTAAGCATTCACGCATGGCTCGAATTTTCAGAGGCTCGAGTTTTTGGGAGTTCGAGCCAACGGGGTTCAATTTTACAGTTTGTATTTTTGCTCCTCTTTTTTCAACTTTAATCGGACGTAAATGACATATTTTGTGGGTCGGATACCTTAATGGCTGACTGGGGTCGTGTCTTAAAACTGATTGAAAATACAAAAGGACCAAATATCGCAAAGATACATAAGCCAACATTAAATCCCAGTCTCAACTCATCTTATCGCAAAACGAAAAAGCATGAGTTTACTTCATCTTTTATATGTTCTACTAGTTTTTGAGAGGGCATTCTTTCATAGATTATGCTGGTACTAATATTTGGTCAACAGTTGATAGAAAAACTGTACTTGAGTCAAATTTATAATGAGTTTTTTCTCAAGAAGTCTTGTGCTCAAGAAAAAATGTTCGTCAGAATATTGAACAGAGATGAATACTATACGCGTGGTAATTACGATTCTTCTTAAAAGGTCACTCAGGGGTAAATTGGCCAATTCAAAATGGCATTTATATATAACTCTAAATAATATATGAATTTAATGGCAATACACCTAAAGCTGTACATTTGGTAAACAAAGTGCTGATCGATCGACTGAACAACAGCGTGTTTCGTAACGCGATTGTAATAGAAGTCATACAAATCCATCTTGTGCCGGCTTCTATTGATTTTGTAATAAAGATAGGAATGCTATATTTGGAATGCAGCATGCATCTTTAATTAAGCCATTCTCAGTAGTACGAGGGAGGTCGGTATTTAATAAGATGAAGCTGAAATCGGTAGGCTCTGGACATTGTTAATAAAAGCGCTGAAAGCGTTGAAAGGCTGTAGGCGCGACATCCATGATTTTACATTTTTACAATTCGGTACACAGGAAATGAAAAACGAAACCAATTAATATTTTGAGTGGCCCAAATCTGTTACCGATTGGTGCTTCTCATTACCTAAGAATATGTAATGTAAATGGATGATTTTTTTTTCAATTAGCTAGTTATATAACAGTAACTGATAAACCTATATGTACTAAGATCTACGAACATTGCTTTCATCTCGCAAGTGAATTAAATGGAACTCAATATTGGCTAAAGACGCATGAAACCATACGTAACATTTTTTAACCCCGACGCATTCATATTTTTAACATGTCATTTCAAAAAGTAGATCTGACGATACCTGATTTCGATTTGCGGTACTATAGGCTATAGCCTATAGCCCGTTAATACGTTTTTATTAAGTTCTTAGTACGTCTTGATTCGACCACGTCTTTACTACGTTTTTTAACATGTTCAATTAAGGAAACCTTTAAGTATTCCGTTCTTACCCATTCTGAAAATAGAACGACCCGACTATAACCGGAAACATTTTTTCAAATGACGTCACAATAACGCGGGAAAAGATCAACCACTTGAAATCACTTTAAAACGTCAAATTGAAACACTTCTGGTACCATTATATTTAAAATATAATAAACTTACACTTTTAAAAATGTTGATCTATATTTTACGGGACCTGCAGACACAATACAACCAATAACAAGATCAATAGCTTTCATGTATATTGTTATGCAATGAATTACGATCCGAACATATCCAAAGATGTTGCGTTCATCGATTGATGAACGCAATTGCCGAAAGGCAGTTCATTTAAGGAATGGAAGTTGAGGTGTAAATAATGTCCTATCATGTCCATGACGTCCATAAACACCATACCACATCCTTATCGGTGGCTACTTCTACGTTGACTAAATTCTGACTGCGTCCTGTACGGTTTTTGAGTACGTAGTGGGAACGTTGCATAGTGTGTCGGGGGCATTTTACAAAGCCTTGTTTTGAAAGATTTTAAAACGTTTAAGTTGGCTTTAAACCATGCTCAAGTAATTCATTTTAAGATACTACAGTGTAACATGTTTAATTTTCACAAAATATTCGATGAACAGGTAATGTTACCTGTTCGATCTGTCGAAAACTGTAATAAACTTAATGAGAACACTTGCGTTCTTGTCGACAAATCACTTTTGAAATGTCAGAACAGCTGTTCTTGTTTACCAGATCCTTGAAATATGTTTTAAGAATGGAAATTGGCCGACTTTTCTTGGAGAAATTGGTTGGATACCATCATTGATTGTTGTTTGCGGAGCTAGTGTCATAACAAGATAATAAATTATTATTATAAAATTGTCCGTGTCATTTGTTTACTGTTTACCTACTTATAATAGTTTAGCAGACAAGATAAGCGCCGCCAGTGTATAAAGCAAAAGTATGTAGGTGTCGGATTTATTTAATGAAAGTTGATTTCCTCCATCTAAATTTCCGTGATTTGGCACATATGGTAAACCTCGTAGCAAAAACACCTTCGTATATCTATTCAATTTGCAATGCATGGTCCTTAGAGATATGATGCGAGTATAAATCATGTCCATCTACCAAAATATAATTATTTATTCGCAGTTTTTTTCGATTGTTGCTAAGCGAATTCCGTCTATGTGTTTTTGTTATAGACTTTTGGCTAATTTATTTAATTAAATTATACTGCTCCTTCGGCCTCGGAATAATTCAGTGTTGTTGTTGAGTTTTTTTTGCCTCCACCGGTTGATTGGATATTGCAAAAGGAGTCATTTTGTAATCAAAATGCCGCTAGACCTGCGATGAATGGCATCTGGAGACCTATGGTTGTTGAATGTAGTGTTATGGTTAAAGTGACTAAAATTAATGATACTTTATAATAAAACTGTTGCAGTCATATATTTTTTATCCATACAATATAAAAATTATGATGTTGAAATGGACCGAAAAATCAACTCGGTCAATAATGGCTTGTTGATCTATATTGATGCTGCACTCTCACAGATTGAAAGTTTTGGCATTCTTTAGTTTTTATCTCAGAAACAGATGATTTTGATATCAATGGCTTCAATTAAGTCATTTAAGAGAACTCACAATAGAACAGATCGCATTTGTTTGGAAAACTGCAGAAAATTTTATATTTCTTAAGCGTAAGTAACGCTTTTAGCCATAAACATCATTTTTTGAGCGTAAATATAAAAAAGAAACTGCGAGCTGATCTTTCGTCAGCTATCTTGTATCACTGGTATCCAGACATTTACACAAAAATCGGATCATTCTAAGACAAAAAAGTTGTCAAAACGGTTAATCTGAGAGAGTGCAGCTTTAAAGCATATTTTATTGCTAATGAATAATTAATTGTAAAATAGTCGATAATAGTAATTATACCAACATGGCTGTGTAGATTACTATCAGTCACAAGTTTTAATGTGCTTGTGTCAATGGATACACTTATTGCACCGACTCACCCAGGTCAAATGAGTAAGTGGGTCTGCAATAGTTATTACCATTGCAATAAACTAGACGTTGTAGCCCAGTTTATTACCATGTAGTTAATATGGACTGATGAATGGCAGCCGTGGCGGTTTTCAATGCAACTGGCGTTCGCGTACAAAATATGACATTACGCAATGGTGTATTTTTCTTTAGTGTAAGAAACTTACGCGTACAAATGTTTGATGAGATTTTAAATATGACGTGGGCATTGTTTACGAAACGTTGTTTGAATTTTTTTTAACTAAGGCCGATTGTTTATAACCTTGTGAAAGTTAACAACGTGATTCACGAGATCGTTGTGAACTTTTACACGTGAAATATTTCTTGATGTGCTTATATAGTTTATTAAAGCAAGTACAGCTGAAACAGTTGCCTCATATGCTGTTAGAAATATCGCAGATCACAAGTGTATTCATTAAACTTCCAGAGCAGTAAAGATTTGAAAATTAACAACGATGCCGTTAACAACGTTGTTAACTGAAACAAACCGGTGATATATTGACATAGTAATTGTATCATATTGGGTAGGATAGGTCCGCCGTAAAGAGTATGGTCAATGTCAGGATGCCTTCTGCCTATCCCCCTTATTCCTTTGCCGCAAAACAACCCACCTATCAGTCTCTTATCATAATGAAAACCAGAAAGCTTTGCTTCGTGCTCGACCAAACGTTTTGATGA
Source organism: Mya arenaria (assembly GCF_026914265.1). Classification (NCBI taxonomy): domain Eukaryota; kingdom Metazoa; phylum Mollusca; class Bivalvia; order Myida; family Myidae; genus Mya; species Mya arenaria. Next base: position 62,293,884 of record NC_069134.1, on the reverse strand, counting down.
GTATGTGCAGTCATTTAATATTTAACGAAGAAATGTGCGCCCAGGCCGGGGATCGAACTCGAGTCGCATTGATAAGTAGCGAATGCGCTAACCACTGCGCTAACCGGACAACCAAAGTTAAAGCATACGTTTAAACAGTCAGTGTTTTGAAAGTGATACTCGTATTTAAAATCAATCCATACACATGTATAACAAACAAAAAAATTGAATGATAAAACTTTGATTACTTACTAAATAATGCATTTATGGAAAATATTAAGTGGTGAGTCCTAAAAGGTTTACAGTGATCAACTATTGTTTTGATAAGGTAGAAATGCGGTGTTTTCTGCACCTTTCTTTCAAATTAAACACGGCATCATCCTTCATAATAAAATATTCGATATTTATTCATTTTTTTCGGTAAATTAACACAATTATTTTAAATGAAGTACATTTTATTAGGGAATAAGGCTGCATCTTTAAGATCCATTTCCCCCATTTTATTGAATTGGCGTGGAACCATTTAAAAAGAAAGTGTGCAGTGAAGTGCATTTTTCCTTAACGTTATACACACCCAATACTTTCCTTTTAGTTTTAAAGTAACACTTGACTTTAAGATGATATCAGGTGTTCAAGTGACACGTATTATGTTTCTTAATTGATGTCAGGAAGTATGTCATTATGGGAAATATGCAAACTTATTAACGAACAAATAGTTTTGTTCTGAGTCATTTAAGCTGAGCTCTAACAGTTTTGATTGTTCTTCTATTTTTTTATGCCCCCGAAGGTGGGCATATTAAAATCGCACCATCCGTCCGTCCGTCCGTCCGTGTGTCCGGCTCAATAACTCGTGTCCGGGCTGTAACTTTCCCTTTTTGGACAGATTTTAAAATAACTTGCCACATGTGTTCCACATACCAAGACGACGTGTCGCGTGCAAGACCCGTGCCCCTACCTCAAAGGTCAAGGTCACACTTAGTGTTTATTCACAATGGAGTGCTGCATATAGGACATAGAGTATAGGTGGTCGTGTCCGGGCTGTAACTTTCCCATGTATGGACAGATTTTAAAATAACTTGCCACATGTGTTCCACATACCAACACGACGTGTCGCGTGGAAGACCCGTGCCCCTACCTCAAAGGTCAAGGTCACACTTAGTGTTTATTCACAATGGAGTGCTGCATATAAGGACATAGAGTATAGGTTGTCGTGTCCGGGCTGTAACTTTCCCTTGTATGGACAGATTTTAAAATAACTTGCCACATGTGTTCCACATACCAAGATGACGTGTCGCGTGCAAGACCCGTGTCCCTACCTCTAAGGTCAAGGTCACACTTAGGTGTTTATTCACAACAGAGTGCTGCATATAAGGACATAGAGTATAAGTTGTCGTGTCACAATGGAATGCTGCATATATAAGGACATAGCAGTGTCGGTTGTCAACTATGGGTGGTATTTTTTATGTTTAGAGGCAATTTAAAATAACTTGCCATATGTATTTGACATGTAAAGGCAAGATTTACTTCTCATGTACTGACCTTGTTCATAGGTCAATGTCACAATCGGGGGCATTCGTCACATACTGTGACAGCTCTTGTTTTGTCTCAGAAACAGCTGGCATTGGCATCAATGCCTTCAATTCGTCATATAAGATAACTCACAATAGAACCTTTCTCAATTGTTTTGGAAACTGCCGGATCATTTAAAAGTATAACTAACGAATGTAAATATTAAGAGATACTATCTGACCTTTTGTCAGCAGTCTTATACAGTGTGTGTATACCACGTGATAATTTACGTCGTAAATGCTACGTCGGAGGGCAACATTTGGCTTTGAATGATGACTTAAAACAAAGTTAACTTTTCTTTTTCTCTACCATTTTAAATGAAACGAAGGGCAGTCTATGTCGCTTAAAGAGCACCTCCTTCGTTTTGTTACCGGAGTTTGATGAGATGATTTGTTTCCTCGGTCTCTTCGACACACCTGTTTCCAAAATATTGTTTTGACAGTGCTCCATCAGGCAGCGGTTTTGCGAAAAGGTTTGTCGAAGTGTTTTTAAGGAACTATACACCAGATTGGCACCAAAATAGTTTTTTTTCTGTAACAAACCTGAGGACAATTATTTAATAAAATGTTTCACTCTTTTATATCATTAAAAAATACCAAAATGTAAAATAAAATAAGCAGGAGACCGGATTCGAACCGGTGTCGCCAAAATTGCAGCCCAATATTGTATCCACTGTGCTACGAAGGCTTACCATAAACCGTTGATATATTTAAGCTATATACCTAACTTGGTAATATCACGTGAGAACATCTAATAGCCAATCACGCATAAGAATGAATTCTACTAGGTAGACATACCAAGTAATCTTTTTGTAATGGAAAAATACGAAAAAACTGCGAAAAATAAATTATTTGTAAACTATGTGGTACTTCAGTTAGTTAGTTTCAATGCATTGTACACATCGATACCAAGTTTGTCAGTTTTCGACAATTTTCTCTTTTTTTCGCTAATTCATCATACAGTGTATAGCCCCTTTAAGAAACTAGACTCTCAATAAAACCGAATGTAGGGCTGTCAAAAGGGTACATTTGTGAGAATGCAGCTTTGAGATTTATCATAATATATGTTGTACTTGTCTTAAAATGTAACATTTTTCTAGCTCGCGGGGAACACAATCATGACGTCATGTTTTGTAATTTTACTGAAGGAGTATATTATAGTTATAAGTCTTCTATATCTGCAGACACTTATGCTGTCAAATTGCATGGTACATTTAATGATTATAAATACGTTAAGGAAACATCGTTAATACTGTTGATGTGATCGTATTGTTTTGTTAACTTGTTTTATGTCACTTCCACGAGCTGTAGCACTTGTTGGCAACGTTATGACGACTTTTCCACTTTAAAGTAAATATGTCGATTAAACAACTAGTTCATTATTGTGAAGTCGTCAACACATGTTTAGCCTACTTTGTCGATAAAACGTATTCCAACTTATGGAGATATTATGTGAACATGTCGACACAATTTTGACAACAAGTATTTATCGTCGCCAAGTCAACAAGACTGCATAATCACATTTTATACAATATACGCTTACATAAAAACGTCATCATAAACTCAATTCTAAGATAAACAGAAACCGGATATATGATAAGGAATGTTGTTTCATATAATTCGAGACATTTTATTGGACTTTCAATTTTGAAGGCCGTCTTATCTTGAAATAAACCATTTAAAAAAAAAATGACACTTAACACGATATTTAAAGATATAAGAAACAGTACGTGCTTCAACGCATTAATTCTTCTTACTGAGTGTGCCTATTTTTGTGGTTTTTCTAGGAAAGTGCGATTTAATAACAAGTGTCATCTACATAACGCAATTCACGCAGACGTCAAGTAATTACATCAGACGGGGTTATCCTCTTCATCAATTTTAAGGGAATTCTAATAGTGGAAATGTCATTCTGCAAGTGACAGGCGGATAACATGGCATGCATTCACCCACAAAAAATCTCCCTTTTCAAATCGAAGTAAAGCATCATATTTAAAATGTGTTGTATTATAAATATCGTCCATATAACTTATATATCAATAAAAAAGACAAACAGTTTAGCATCCAATTATTTCGTCAAACATAACTCAATTCTTTTTCATTGTAACACAAATGTTAAGTGATATCGTTCCTAAGTACAACCCAATCGTAACAACTCGGCCATCTCCAGCAAGCCTCGTGTTAGACCTCGGAAGAAGGAATCAAGATATATACGAAAATGTGATTAGGCTGCCGGCGATTAACTCAATAATCATTACGCTAAGTAGATCAATTCGTTAAAGTAAGCAATGTATTGAAATGAATTATTTTAATTTTTGTCTTAATACGCTTTGGAGAAACTTAAAGTAAGATTTAAATCAAAATAAATAAATAAAGCTTGAAACTCTTCGTTATGTGTTCGAATTGACGGTTGATAACACATTGAACACATTTAAATATTCGCACTGCCATGTTGGATCATTTTTTAAAGACCCGTATTATTTCCGAGGTGATATCTGTTGGATAATGGCAGAGTGAGCCCGATTTTGTGACGTAACATGAATACGGTACAAAACATTGTCTATGTTAGATTTCACGGCCTTCAACCCGTTTAAACACTGGGCGCGGGTTGAGCCTGACTAAGTTCCGGGAACAAACTGTAGACACTGTCAATTTACACGTTTTATTGTCAATAACTCAAACAATGCTCATACAACGTTCAAACATCAAAAAACGTTCGACGAACAACGTCATTTAACGCACAACTTTCAACGTACAACTTTCAACGTACAACTTTCAACGTACAACTTTAAACGTACAACTTCAACGAAAAACTTTAAACGTACAACTTTCAACGGTTATCTGAAATTAACAATGAACTTAAATTTAATAATGGTTCACAATAGAAATGAAGATTTAAAACAAACAGGTATTAAACACTCATTAGATTAGACATTAAATGAACTTTACGTCGGCACAAAAAATAAGATATTGCCATATCAAACTAAAAGAAAATGTTAATGAAAGTTTCAAAGCAAGAATTATCTGGTATTTATTACTTTACCCGAAAAAATGATAAAACAATAAAAATACATTTTGCACATAAAATATAACATAATATACGAGTCAAGGATAACATAAAATACAAAAACATGAACTTACTGAACAATGCTATCTTTATTCCCCAAAAACTTAGAAAAGACAATTACAATGTAAAACGGTCAATCAGCGATCTTTTTGCGCACTGAAGGCAGAATGCAAATTCAGATTGTTGTCGCCAAAATATTCACTATACGTACTGGTTGACCAATGAAATGTTGAGTATACCCCATATGGGAACGGATCTAAAAATAGGGCCTCCAAATAAGTATAGTCAAGTCTACATTCATATACAACTCAAAAGAGCACAGAGCAATGGTGTGACTGATAACCCTGCAAGCAGTAAATTGCTAGATAAACAGTACAATGAAAAACAACACTGTCGCTTTCAAAACTGGGTCGTAGACCACCTAGTCTCCGAACAGTCTAAAACTAATAAAGGATGTCACACTTAAATATTTCTATAAATAATAAAAGATGTCACTCTCCGTCATAAAGTAAGATGGGCAGAAAGCGAAATTTTGATTTCAATTATAAGAAACTGATGTACGACGTGATAGATATATCACATTATTTGCGAAGCAGTTTGACATGGAACAGAATTGTACACTGTCAGATCCCTCCTTCTGGATGATGCACAACATTGCAAGGTCAATGTAGTTTAGTGTTAACATATATTCATATAAAATGGCCGCAGTTACAGTTTAAAATAACGTTTTGAGTTTTTGATTACACAAGTTCTCATGGAATTTATGATAATTTGCTGGACAAAAAGGCTATCTATTTTAACATGCTTGTCATTCTAACGAATATAGAATATTCAAATGTTAGTATTTGTTTTCGAAGTTGGAATATACATAAGTATTGATATTTACAGCAGTTATGTGAGTGCCGTGTGGAAGCTGTAAAAAGTCGCCCCGCACTTACATTTAATGTTGTTATAATTTCCAGTTTTACAGAGACTGAGACCGGTACTCTCATAGTTTACATAATCTTAGACCCAGTGCCATTAAACCGGGGTTATGTCTAAACGTTTTGCTACCGAGCTTGTTTCTGTAGTTTTTCACATAAGTATAGAAACGATTAGTGTCGCAGATTTAAACATCGGTTTTAATTGCTCTATACACGTTCAATAGTCTGGATGCCATTTGCAGAATGACATTTCCGCTGATAATAACAATTTCTAAGAATTGATTAAAAGCACAATCCTTTCTTTTGAAATGTTACAATGTGGTCGACAGTCATTGATCTTGGATTGCTTTTAAAATATTTAAATACCAGTTCCTAAAATAAAGTTCTCCAACTGAAGTCAACCTTAACCTTAAAGAAGACTTGTTTAAAACGTCTTTTATATTTGGTGACATTTGTAAATTTCTAGTGATTTAACTTACCTTATACATTTCATTTTAAGGCTAGGACTATTTTGAAATAAAACTGTGTTACTCAGGGTATTTTGATGTCCTTTAAAACAAAATATATGCATAAAAAACAATAGGTAAACCACAAACAGCTTACATCATGATATGATTAGGTATTTTAAATGCTTCCTTTACTGTTATTTGTATTTTGTCAACAAAAGCTTTAAGTGCATAAAAGGCAACAGGCAAACCTTAAACAGTTGATATAATGATATCATTTAATAGGTATATTAAATGTTGCCTATTCTATTTGTATTTTGTCAACAAGACCTTCTTTAGTGCAGCGATTTTCATCTGGATTGTCATTGGCAAAGCTCGAGAGACATGATCTATTACTGTCGTGCCTTGTCTGATAGGAGCAATCCATCATTATATACATCTATGGCCAATGTCAGGATACCTTCTGTCCTCTAACAAACAAGTGATATATGAGTCCCTTATCATAATGAAAATCAGAAAACATTGTTCCGTACTCGATCGAACCTAATGCGTTATTTATCGAATCGCAATATGGAAATTGTGTGGAAAATTCCAGGGTTTTATCGAGTATCTACTGGTTATTCATTTAACGTCGTGTGCCAGATCATAAACAATATCATTCTCCTGCTAGTTTCCATTTACTTGATACACAGTGATCAATTGGCTTTATTTCTGCTCTGAACGTTCGAGAATGGAGTGATTTTACTGCCGAATCCTTTACCAAACTCGAAACTCAAACACCAAGGGGCCATTGCGTTCACAAATGATAACTTTGTGTGCACTTTTTTGTTTTGAACTTCGTCTTTATTGATCGATCTTTGTTGTGCCCTCTAATCAAAGTATGGTCTGAGGGAATTTCGTACTGGAATTGTACCTTCAGTTCTACTTGTATTGAAGAATTTGTATGCCCCCCGGGGTCGATTACTGTTTCCAAGCCAATTTTGTGCCAACAAAGTACAAGACATTTGAAGGCTGTAAGTCATCGCACGCCACATTCTTTAACTTCTTTACTCAACGATTTACATACAGTTATTTCTTATATTTCAGCATTGACAGCCGAGACAACCCGTTCCTCCCCGGGGGTAACCTTAGCAAAGAAGCAGACGATATATTGTCGAAAGCAACCATAGTGCGTGATACATTCATTCTCAAAGGCGAGAGCTCGGCTCAGCCCCGGCAGGACAACTCGCGTCGAGATGAGTCAAATCAGCCAAGCGATTCCTTTCCACGGGAAAATAGCGGGCGCCAAAATGGCAACCATTGTGTTTCACAGAGTCCCGTCAGTGAACATATGACACAAAATGAAATTGTGAAAACTGAATGTGCTATGGTACAAAATGATGTAGCTCCTTCACCCACTAAAACGAGACCTAAGGAGAATGGACAAGTTGACAGTGAAAATTCACTTACCCCCGGTAGCGCAACAAAAGACATACCAGACGACAATAAGGATAAGAAGAAACAAAAGAAATGCTGCATAATTATGTAGCAGCAGAATTTGTAAATAATTGTAAAAAGATTTTATTTATGAAATACTATATTTATAATTTATTCATCGGAGAGCTTTCATTGTTTTTTCTGGGCAGATGAGGAGGAAGAAGGAGCACGTGGTATTTCTGATGACCGGGCATACCTTTAATAGGGTGTGTTTGAACGACTCTGTGTGATTTTTAGCAAGCAGGGCTATCCATCTTGATTAAGTACTGTGTGTTATAATGAGTGTGTGAGTTCAACGTTGCTACGAATTATATGCCAGCTAGCGTTAGAAAAAGCCAGAACGTTGTGATATAAGTCGTTAAGTCAACAGTGTAGCACACTATCACATGGAACTTGAGCAAATGCATTTTACAGTATTGTGTGAATTACGTTTGTTTGATCTACGTAAACACAAGACATAAGCGAGAATACACAAAGAAAAGGTGCTGCAAATAACAGTAATATACATGTTCATGTGTGAAAATATTGGATGGAAATAATGTGATGTGATATTGTAATAAATATTTCTTCCATGATGAAGTTTAAATAAAATTAAAGCAATGAAATAAAACTAACCAAGTTAAATGTACCAAAAACGTATTTATCTTTTTCGCAAAAAAGGAATACAAAGTGTTTCGACGTGTGTGCCTTTTAAGTTCTGAATGAGTATACGGGTTGCTTTGTTATTGCAGCTTTGAGGGTGGAAGGCGTAAGACGTAATCTTTCAAGATATGTATAATGATATGCACATTATAATGCAACACTGAGTAATGTGGAGATTTTGTAGAAATTCATCTAACCAAATTTATACACCAGCTTAAAAACATGCTTATAAAGTACATATACATGCATAGTGTTAAGTACTTTTTCGTTCTGTACAGTTTCAAACAAAACATGAAATCACGAGCATATACAAAACGCAAGGAATAAATGGGATACTATCAGTGGCATGGAACAAACCTTTCTTTGGATTTAACCTACAATGCAATACATTTATACATGCTCAAACGATCAATGATGCTGTGGTGTGGATACAGAAACGGACTTGGAATTATATAACTTTAATACGCAATAAATCATCGCTGCCATAGATATAAAAGCTTCAGTGATGATGGTTCGTGAAATGGTTATTGTAAGGGTATTGCCCAAACAAAACCGGACAAAAGACATAAGATATTGATAAAAGCCCAGGTTTATATCTCATATGTGCTTGATATTAAAACGTAATATTTATTATTATGATATTTGTTTTAATAATAATGCTACAGTCTTACATTGCTTTCAGTGCTTTGATTTGTGAGTAGGATTTGTACTCTCATTAAATATTTCACCGTTTCATCAACGTGACTTTGTGAGTGTCTATCTTACTACAAGAAACATTAATTTAAAAGAAAATTCAAATAAAACAAGAACAAGAGAGACGCAGAGCAAACGCCTAAGCCCGTCTGTTTTGTGTTTTTATTCAAATCTAAAAAGGGCGCTTATCTCAGTATTTTTTACGCAAGGGTAATGGGCCTTCCTATACACGTGTATATTGTCTTTTGCAACATGCGACACCAACGCCACCACAAAACCCCAACAGACGAACTGATAACACTTTATCATAATTCATAAAATAAACAAGATTCAAAATTTCTCCAACAAGCTAGGTTATCCACCTCTAACACTTGTTATGAGAGGGGAAAATGTTACGGTAGGAATGTATGTACTGAGGCACAAATTCTTGGCAATCTTCCAGGATAGCTGCAAATTGTCTGGAAATACAAACTTGTAGCTGAAGGCCATTGGAAATAATGCTGTTGTTCGATGAACGATTGTACCGAACAGTTCATTACAAGCTCTCGTTGTGTACACGTTCTAATTAATAAAATATTAGTATTTAGGCCTGTTAATCATCCCTTTCTTACTTTTTGTACGGTAAGCTTTATAGGGGTTCCACATAAGGGAGGCCGCATAGGTGTCTCAAATGAAAGAAGGCTATGTGTGTCAAATAAAAGAAATATAATAAAGCCCTATTTGAAATTCATTATCATGAATTAATTACAGTCAAACCCCTTTGGCTCGAATTCGTTTGGCTCGATTTCCTAGTTGGCTCGAACTTAATGTAAAGGACCGATTCTCGCTTGGCTCGAACATTCCGAGGCTCGAGTTATTTTGGCCGGTCCCTGAGAGTTGGAGCTAACGGGGTAACGACTGTACATATTTACTCGCGGTGAACACAATAACAACATTCTACACTTTCGAAAGTTTTTTTATTTGAAAGTCCATTGTTCTTTTAATATAGGTCTATGTTATCAATCAGTAGCATTAAATGCTGTTTATACAAAATTGCAACTTCCATTGTCAGTGCTATCAGTACCTTTGCCATGAAAAACCATTGAAGAAATACATACAAAATTCATCTGTGCTTCGGTTCAGGTTGTTGACTTTATTGCAGATGAAACACATATGCGCTATTTATACATTGTACCATTGTGCTATCATAAAAACGCTATAAATGTGTTTGGTATAATGTTTTTGACATGTTGTGGAGATTAACAGAACATATTACTTTCTTTTCCATTGACATTTAAACTAACTGCCATTCAAAGCTGCACTCTCAAAGATTGACTGTTTTGACAGCTTTTGTTTTCGGCCGTTTTTCGAACAATTAATATCTGTTGAATGGTGAGTTATCTTATATGACCGAATCCAAAGCATTGATGACAAAATCAGCTGATTCTGAGGCAAAATAATTTTTCAAAAATTGTCAAAAGTGTCAATCTGTGAGAGTGCAGCTTTAATGGCGAAACGACTCTATGTTTGAACTTAAATGTCTCAATGTTATATAACAATGATTTACATTACTATTTTTATATGCATATTTTCGATGTTTGAAAACAAAGTTAAAATATCGTGGTACTCACTCAGTTATGTAAATATAGTGCACATGCTCGTCTTAATCAAAATAGTTCATTAGAGTATACAACCAATGAAATTTGGGACACGCAATCATTAAGTTCTAGGATTTCAACTGCCATAACATCTTAATCATTAAGATTTTACTTCATGTCATCTAACAATAACATAATTTAGTTTAACTTAATTTATTTAGAACTGGTAAAATTTCAGTGAGATTGCTCTCTATATAGATATACAGCTAATGCACATATTACTATCATTGGAGAGTTATATTCATTTAGAATACAAGCCAATAAATTTGAACAATGGCAATCATAAAGTAGAACGCTTAATCATTAAGAATTTCAACTTCCGCGGCGATTGAAAGGTACGCCTACTGCCACTCATTCTTAATTATTAAGAATTTACTTCATTTAGTAGTTCTATTACTAACATCAATGAACCAGTTCTTTTCCAAATGCCTTTATAAGATAAGTTATATTTTAATAATTGATAGTGTTATTTTCCTATATAGTATGGCGTTGGGGCAATGAATAACTTGGATGACGATATTGGATTTAAAAACGATACAAAAAATAAGCTCATACACGTCAAATGCATTATACCTTTCTGTTGCATGTTCCTATTTGTATGTACAGTCCAATTGATTTGGTTACTTGAGCCAAGACTAACGTTAGGCTAACTTAAATGCTATACAACTGTGTGTTGTTGTTTTTTAACATTACGCGCATTGGCTTATCAGTCATTGGTGTTGGTACGATATTTAATCACATCATCACCTCAGAATCGATCGGTTGACGACGGCCAATTGAAGTTTAACAATTGTTTATTTTAGTATCGGTTTATATTTTCATTACACTGGAAATTAACCTTCTTTACTATACCATAAAAGACCATTCGTTCAACATTGTATAAAGAGAAATTTAAATGCCACAAATGCATCATGAAATAACATTACTCCACCCCTACAGGTCAAATTGGTAGGGTTGTGTTAAATATATTTTATTCCATGTTTTTCATTCCTTTCCATCCATCTGTCACATGTTTTCGCGACATCTGTCCATAAAGCATGCTTTTAATATTAATAAACAATGAGTCATGTATAATGTATATGTACGGCTTGTCTTGGGGTTTTTGCCCATAGGTGGCAGTGTCGGTCAGGGATAGGGATTCTTTTATACTTATTATGTATATGATTATAAAAATATATGTTTCCCATCATCCTTTGTCCGATACTACCACGTGCTATGTCGTATCGGTCAAAACTGGTATAATAAAACAAATCCCTTGACCGATTCTGCCATCAATGCTTTTACTTCCATTGAAGCAAAGTCACACGGACATTAACGTTCATTTGTTTTCGGCTTGCCCGTTTATATTCTACGATTTACTGGGACAGCCCTCGTACAACCTACATTCAAACCATAATTACTATTCATTATATGTACTATCGACATGTATATATATATATACACCAATTTGTGGGCGCAATTTAAGTGTCTGCTTAATTAAAGATGTAAACTATTTCAAAACGTACACAGACCTGTGTCTTATGAAATATATGTTCATTCAAAAATTGTTCATGTTATTTTAAATGACTTATCTCTAGTAAAATAAAAAGTTAAAGCATACGTGAGCGTTATTTTTTCTGATAAAGCATACGTGAGCGTTATTTTTTTCTGTTAAAGCATACGTGAGCGTTATTTTTTCTGATAAAGCATACGTGAGCGTTATTTTTTCTGATAAAGAATACGTGAGCGTTATTTTTTCTGATAAAGCATACGTGAGCGTTATTTTTTCTGTTAAAGCATACGTGAGCGTTATTTTTTCTGATAAAGCATACGTGAGCGTTATTTTTTCTGATAAAGCATACGTGAGCGTTATTTTTTCTGATAAAGCATACGTGAGCGTTATTTTTTCTGATAAAGCATACGTGAGCGTTATTTTTTCTGATAAAGCATACGTGAGCGTTATTTTTTCTGATGTATTTTTAGTTATCCCTACCAGCATTAAGCTATGTTTTTCATAGAGTGTTCGCCGTAGTAAAACACTGAAACTTGATGGCCCCATTTAGTGTTAGTATCACTTGATGTGGTTTCCATTGCTGAACCAGAAAATTGTTTATTAATAAAATGGTCAAGATGCAATAGAATTATTTATGTATATCGTAATTGAGCGTGTGAGCTTAACCATCAAGTCTTTTTTATAATGGGTTGTTTATTTATACGATTAAGTGTTTTAGTATTGCGGTTCATCGGCTACAGAAAACATTTGGTTTGTGCGCGGCTATTTAAGTCCGAAGTACGAATTTGCTTGCCTTTTCCAAACACAGATGCAACGGAATGCTAAAAATATTCAAAATCGATATCTACACACATTATTCGCAGCTCCTCTCAGACCTCTCAGTGCGGGTATCCTCATCAGTGCCGACGAGAATAGTTTAGAGCCAAAATATTTGTTACGTAACATCTATTAGTGACATCCTAAACGGTATTTAACCAAAACGATTTAAGAAAGAAAGATGGGGATGTTTCGGTTAAATCGAATTGGCCAAGTTAAAAAACAACTGAAGAAGCTGATCGCTACACAAAATTAAAACAAAGTCTTTTATGGCCGCCAGTCAGCCATCTTGAATTCGATTGGAACACGTTTTATGTAACCTGAGTAACCGTGCCAAGGTTGAAATATATTCAGAAAATCATGTTCCGGATATTGCGGGCAGTGAACTAAATGAAAACATATCAACGGGCCATAACTCTGTGAAAAATACAAGAGTGGATCATGTCGATGTAAATGCTTGCTACTTCTGATTTCCGTGATTTCAGCAGATTTTGCGCACATTTATCCATCCGGACGGACGGACAAACAGACAGAGGGTCAGCACAAAATCAAAATGTCTACTCCTCCTATTGGGAACTCTGTAAAGAGGGAATTTGTCTACTTATAGCTGTACTCTCACAGATTGAACTTCTTTTATTTTTGTCTTGGAACGAGCCAATTTTTTGCGAAAATCCATGGAAGCCAGTTATTTAAGACTGCTGACAAAAAATCAGATCGGAGATTTTTATATTTAAGTCCAATAATTGATGTTTTATGCGTTTTTCTTAAACCGTTAGTAACGGTTTAAGCCATAAATAATTAATTTTCGAACGGAAATATGAAAATCTACGATCTGATTTTTTGCCAGCAGTCTTGGTTTGCAGATATTTACGCAAAAATTTGCTCTTTCGAAGACAAAAAATAAAAAAAGTTGTTAAGATGGTCAATCTGTTAGAGTGCAGCTTTAAATATTGATGTTTAGATTTATTGTCTATTTTAATTTAAATATATTGTATTGCATGACAATTTATTTACACAACATATGATGAAGAAAACAACAAAGATACCGAAACAGTGCAATGCAACAAAGCTTACGTTCATGCAGAAAGGGCATGGAAAGGGATTGGGCTACGGGTTTTTCCAACATCAGTTACGTCCCTTTCCAAAAACGTCACATGAAAAGCAAATTGATTACGTTGTCACATAGACTATAAAACCAAATGTTATATTTTCATGAAGGTATGTAGTATCCATATCCATAGGAATGAGAATAATATTATCTATAACTACAAGAAAGTGGTTTCTAAGTAATTGATTGTATAATGCAATAAAAATAATAGAAAAGTAGAAATTCAGCTTTGTGTAAGAAATAAAATTGGAGAGAGAGAGAGAGAGAGAGAGAGAGAGAGAGAGAGAGAGAGAGGGCGGGGGGAAGAAAGAGAAAACGGATTACTATGGAGTGTTAAAGAAACGATTGCTCTACCGTTTATAAAGTGATGCACTTCCGTAAATATAACAACATTATCACCATAAGAGATATTAGAAGATCCGAAAAGTATTTTGTTAGTGCTCAGAGGATGAACTTGTCGAGTGAACTGAAAAAGTATCTGCCTTCCGACTGTGCATGGTAAGAAGAAATGGTGCCGACATTTTCTTCAGCATTACAGTGACAACATTAAACATAGTATATGAGGTGATAATTAAACAAGTCTGAATCAAGATCCCTGCAGTTATTTCTTCTGCATGATACACCGACCAGCGACGTACTCCAAAGACAAATAAAGATGGTCCCTTAAACCTTTGTTGAGACAAGAGTGAAGGCGATTGTCTTGTGTGAACATCGAACCAAAAACTTTCTTTCCAGTAGTAATAATGTTTTCGATATGTTGTTGCCAGGTTCTGTCAGAACTTAGAGCGACTCCTTAGTGTTGTGTGTGTGTGTGTGTGTGTCAAAATAAGTAAGAGCTGTACATTTTGCTAGAAAAACGACAGTGAAAGCAAGTGTATGGTGTCTACATCGAGTCCTTTGCGCAATGACATTGCGAGAGGAACTGTTGAACGACTGAAGTCTCGTCTCGTATTAAGCGTACCTAGATTTTCACTGTTTCATAGATTACCAGGGCAAGAATCATTTACTGTAACCAGAGCTGCGATAGGTAATATGGTACTTCTCCACAATTATATTTATAAACTTCGACGAGTTCCTCCATTATTTTTCTATCCGATAAGGAATTCCAAACAGTTTCTTTAATCAAGTTTGCATTGACAACAGACCGTGTAAGACCCGGAACAATTTTCGCTGCCTCATATTGAAGTTCCTCGAGTGTTTCTTTTTCATATTCAGTACAATATTCCCATATCCTGAAGTATATTGGAGGATTGGTCTTAAGTAGGAAGGTAAATTTGATTGAGAGTTTTTCGAAGTTTAAATTTATGAGCTTGCATTGAACCAAGAACCTTCTTAGCAGAAGTAATAATGTTTTTGATATGCTGATGCAAGGTTTCATCGAACTTAAAGCGACCCTTAGGTGTTTGTGTGTGTGTGTTAAAATCACTAAGTGCTGTTGAATTAAATATAAGATGTGGGCGCGGCTTTTTTCATAGAGCACAAACATTGCTTGAGTTTTTGACAAGCCATTGTCTTGACCAGTCAGAAATGGTTTGCATGGCAGCATTTATAGTGTTCTCCATATGGTCTGTGCTAGCTGACGGGACAGAAAGGGAACTATCATCGCAAAAAGTCTAGTTGTACTTTCACGTGTTTCAGCAATGTCATTAACGTATATATATATAAGAAAGACTAGAGGGCCCAAAACAGAGCCATGTGGTATACCTGCTGTAATGAGTTTAATCTGAGAAAAGAATTTGCCAAATTAACACTCGTTGACTTTGATTTTGTAAGTAATGTGATATCCAGTTGATTATATTACCGGTAACTCCATACTATTAAAGTTTAAAAATAAGACCGCAGTGCCAAACTCTATCAAAAGCCTTGGATGTATGCAGAATACTCTTAATAGAATTACCCTGTTGAGTGATTTGCAAATGCTATGATCGCATTAAAATAGACCGGTAAGTGCAGCTTGTATTTCGGTAACACTGAATATGTGTTATTGTTGACGTTCTGTGTCGTGTGCATCGTTAGCAAACGGACGTGAAGATGAAGATGAACAAACGTCTCCAGAGCGTAAGCGTCAAACCGATTTTATTATCAAATAATGTAAAGGTTGCTGATGTCAGTCAAGAGCACAGTAAAATTTTGGAATGATCGTTCGATCAAACTCCAAATTTAAAGTTTGACCTGTGACTGCTTGCTTTATCTCGATCGAAATTGTAGGGAAAAGATATGTTCAGAGGTGTATAACAAAGTTCTGTAAAGTGAATTACATAATGAGTGTTCTATCAACTAGTCTTTACTGAGAACATTGTGTGTATTACTTTACCATTTTAAATGTAACAAAGCGCAGTCTATGTCGCTTTAAGCCCCGCCATCGTTTTATTACCGGAGTTTGATAAGGTGATTAGTTTCATCAAACACTTCGACAAACCTTTTTCCAAAATAGTTTTTTGACAGTGAAACTAGGCTTTCAATAAAACTCTCAAATACTGAGCTCTGTAAGAGTCGCAGACAGCGCCATGTTTCATTTAAATAGGTGAATAAATAGTGGAGTAATATTTCTGTAAGATTTTCATTCGAAGCAAAATATTGCCTTCCGACGTAGCATTTATGACAATTTTTTATCATGTGGTATACACACAGTGGAGAATAAGCCGTGTTATTCATGAACATAATTTGTTAATGTTCTGGACTGTTATTAATTTATCTTAATTTAAGTTAAATCGTTTTTTAACTTCCGTCGATTTCCGAAAAATGTTCATAGTCTGCAATAAACAAATGATGTGCAAGGGTTTGTTTCAACTTAAAAGTACATGTATTTATATTCCATAAAAATAATAAAAATAAAGTTTTTAGGAATTATTAAATCATTTCATCTTATGACCAGTTAATACATAAAGGAAAATGACTTAAGTAAGGAACATTGAATACCGCCGGAATACTTTGATCACAGCCAGATGTATGTCGAACCGTAAGTACATTCTATTTTATATATAGGTTCAATTTTAGGTCACAGACTACTAAAAAAAATCCCTTTACATTTCATAGACAACTGACCAATTTGCATGCGAAATAACACTGACATTTAGTGCTTCACGACCACCAACACTATTTATGAGAAGAAAGTTCCTCTTGTGTACTAAACACTAAACAACGAAAGAAGAAAGTTGCGTTTCTCCTACGAAACGTCACCACTGTGTATACGGTGAAATGACAATATCCGGCGTACGAGGACAAACAATGCTGAGAAAATGTAAACATTAAAAAGTAGATCAAGTAGATCCAGCATGTCTAGCCTGTGTTTAAAATCACACACCATTGAGTAATCATTTTTGCAATATGTCAGTGCCGAATTATCCAGTTTGAAGTGGTGAGTGGTTTGATTAGGGATTTAATTGTGTCAAATTGCGGTTCATAGTTGTATCTAAAAACTATAGGTCAGTGAAAAACGGGCAGTTAGATGATTTCCCGTTCACTGATCAAATGTGTTCATACACAGCTGAACCGCAATCCTTAAACGTTCAGTGTATTTACATTTATTGTTTGCAAATTTTGTCTAGGACAATTCTTTTTTAATGTTCGAAAAATGCAGCGGAAAAAAGTATGAAATAATATGCATTTATCTTAGGAAACGAAATATAAGCGTAAATATGAATTTAAAATCTCTGACCGCGTATAGCGGTTATATGATTGCTTGACCCAACCGTTCACCCCTTGCAGTGTAAAGGAGAAATTAAAAATCTTAAGAGGTGGGTGGGGTATCCTCAATAGGGCGCCGGGAATACTTTATGGCCGAAAGATTAGTTGAGATAAAATAGAAGATTGAAAGAGGGGCCGTTCCCAGGCCAAATGGAGTATATCTTCTCATAATGATGGGTCATTGTAACAAGGCGGAAATGAATCCATGCAGTCATGTGCTGGATGGTACGTGCTATGTACTAAATGTGAACACTCAAAGGGCCACAACTCCGTGAAAAATTACATGAGTGGAAGGTGCCGATCTTAATGCACAAGTAAGCTTGGTACTTATCGTCTTGTGAAATTTCATCAAAATCTCTCGTACGGTTTTAAAGGTTTCGCGCGCATCGATCCAGCCATCCATCCATCCATCCAGACAGACAGACAGACAGACAGACAGAAAAACGAATGACCAGAAAACATAATCTCTTCTACCCCTATGCGGAAAACATAATGATCTGTAATGAGGGCAAAGGTAAACAATTATAAATTATGTTTATTTTCTTACCTCTAAGTGACGTAGACCTCCATTTGAACGACAATGTCTGCTGTATGTAATATGAAGTGTAGATAAACCCATTGTCGCATTCTCGCCAAACAAGGCCGTTGCATGGGATATATTCGTAAATGGGGTCGTGGAATAATTTGAGTAGATTTGTCATGTTTTCAAGTTTGGTGATTTACAAAGTCTTTGTACGTATTAAAGGGAAACTGATATATACAGCCTGAAACAAACACTTTTATATGCAGTTTAAATATTATCCTTTTGGTACTTTGGTAAAATTGAATGTCTTATTGATGACATTCTGTGTTGTATGCATAGTTAAATAATTTGATGCTGGGGCTGTGCTTGTAATTCCTGCTGTATTCTTTGGAGTTGCTGCGATATACAAGTGGTATTTAACATGTTTATTGACTGATATTCATTATATGTCATGTTATGAATGATTTAAGGGAAGTAATACAATTTAAATCACTGACTGTTGTAGTCCTCAGGGTAGTGTTTCTTCTTCTTTAGTAGCGTAATGTGCTGGCTGTGTGTCAATCGGTATCTTAGAGCTTATATGGACCACTCTTGTATATTATTTTTCTCATGCAACTTTGCCTTATGATTGAATCAAATGATTGAAAAATGATTGGTAAGTGAAATCATAATCAACCAAATAATCAGGGTTCAAAGATTTCTTATTGCTTTAAATCAACTTCAATCACTTGAATTATAATTGACCTTCTCTTACGGGAGATTGTATATTGGCGATAAAGACTGAATCTTTGCCAGCACACAGATCGAAATGCTCTGTGACTAACGAAGATACCAAGTATTTGGCTCCTAGAGTTCCAAGCCACCAGTTCTGTTCACCAGACTATATCACAATAATCTATGTATCTGGCAACTTAAACTGGAACACTATGAAGCCCTATAGAGACCAAGCTTCTGGTGCCTTTCTAGCCCACAAATCGCAATGAATGTGTTCAATACTTAACTGCCAGAAGGTTAAGAATCTAGTTCTTAGCCCTCAAACGACGATTTCTGGTGTACTGCTTGACGTTACCTCAACGGCGGTCAAACACAGAATGACTATTGCGTTTGTTTATTTGAGTTTATCAATGTCTGCCCGCGCCCATTGGCTGCATTATGGCTTGACTCCGCCGTGTCGCCATCACGACTTAAATTGTGTTTAAATGCCATAAGTGACAAGAGATAGAAGTGACAGCAATTCGCAGTCAAATTCAGACATTACTGATCTATTCATTAATTACGTCAATACATACTTGGGGCGAAAGAATAAGTTTTCACTTTCATTTTTGTTCAAAGAAATTCAGTGTACACCTTTCCACATAGTAATATTTCCCCACTGCTGTACTGCCAGACTGCTAGACTGCTAGCTTCACATCCATGTAGAATTGTCCTGTTCACAGTGTTAGGGATTTGCCATTGCTTGACGTGTATTAAAGGAAAGCAGGTATGTTCAGCTTGTATCAAATTTAATTTCATGTTGTTTGATCATTTATTTGTGTCTTGGTGAACACTGAATAGGTCGTATTGTTGACGAGTTTTCTTGTGTGCAATCTCAAATAGGTGAAGTCTGGTATACTTCCTGTAATCTCTGTTGAAATCTCTTGCTGATTCTGGTTGCGATAATGTAGCAATTACATCGACTTGGATACATATTAATTGACTGAGGTGATATTTACAAGTAATGTGATGATTTAAGGAAAGTTATACATTTTTACCCTCTGATTGTTGTTGTCCTCATAGTAGGACGAAAAAAATTTGAATGACGGCAATAAATGATATCTAAAAGACAAAAGAAAGAAATGCCATTCCCGGAACAAATGTGGAAGGGCACGACTTATTTCAAGGCGGTGCAGCATTAATTGTAGAAGTAAACAGTCAGAAAGATGCAAGACCTAAAAATGTCTGCTACCTATATCGGGGGTTAATAATGATCGATAATGAACGCACCTGTCTACATAAATATGAATGTTTATTATTCTTATTTATATCGACACGTACACCTTCATTTGAACGAAAAAAACACGCCAGCAGGTAATCTGAAGTCTTCATAAACCTACCATAGCTTTCTCATCAAACAAGATATTGGCTTTAGATAAACATGTTGTTGTTAAGTATGATAAAAACAATAATCTTAGTAGGATTGTCCTGTTCACAGTGTTAGGGATTTGCCATTGCTTGACGTGTATTAAAGGAAAGCAGGTATGTTCAGCTTGTATCAAATTTAATTTCATGTTGTTTGATCATTTATTTGTGTCTTGGTGAACACTGAATAGGTCGTATTGTTGACGAGTTTTCTTGTGTGCAATCTCAAATAGGTGAAGTCTGGTATACTTCCTGTAATCTCTGTTGAAATCTCTTGCTGATTCTGGTTGCGATAATGTAGCAATTACATCGACTTGGATACATATTAATTGACTGAGGTGATATTTACAAGTAATGTGGTGATTTAAGGAAAGTTATACATTTTTACCCTCTGATTGTTGTTGTCCTCATAGTAGTATTGCTTTATTAGTTGATAATACAACGGTCCCCATTATATTTGTAAAGATTCACAACACACGTTGGCACTGCTTTCAATGAACAGGTTCAATAAAACCCTCATGGAGGGAGGGGGAGGGGGGTTAAAGAACATGCAGTGTTGGAGACAGGCGTCTCTTCCCCTTGGGAACAAAAGCAAAATAACCACTTAAAAATGTTGGCCATATGTAGTCTAAACTGTTCATTATGTAATGTATGCATTTGTTTCTACAACAGTGACAGCGAAGTTAACGTTGACAAATTAAAGGAATGCCATACTCCGATAAAGTCAATAAATCATACATCAAAACCGGCAACACACAGTCGTTGCCTTGTTTAAATTAACGTTTTAATTTAGTGTGTAGTAATAACCGCCGTTCCGTTAGGCTGCACTACTATCTGGCATGTGAAGAAATTTAATGGGTTTTAATAGTATACTGTTTCATTAGAATTCGCAGTACCTACGATTTGATCATTTCTCTCATACCGTTGATTACTTTCAATTGATCGGAAACAATTTTTAAGTTTATTTGTATATTCTTTCATATTTATGTTCAACTAAGCACATATGGGTTGTGGGGTCATCCATCGTCAGGAACGCGTTCATGCATGCGTGGATGTCTGATCCTAAGTTGAAAATGGAGTCATGCAAGTTGTGGTGGCAGGGTTACGGGGGCTTAGGCATTAAGGAAATGGAAAGAAAGATTAACCTTCTGAAACGCGTAAACATGTGCCAACCACCAGCCATGATCAGTATGCATTGCGGCGGGAATGATATTGGGAAGATAAAAATTTCTGAGTTTATAAAGCATTTTAAGATGCTGGTAGATAATATTGGCAACATCTTACCTGGTACCATAGTTGTGTTCTCGCAAATTTTACCTAGATTAACATGGCGCTATTCCAAAAATCGCATTGCTATGTATAACGCTAAAAGGCGCATGAACAGCTTCTGCAAAAAATACATTTCAATGAAAGGGGGTGCTTCTTGGCCCACAATATTTCAACCAAGTATCTATTGCAAGATGGCGTCCATTTATCAGACGATGGCAACGAGTTATTCAACCAGAATTTGGCAATTTGTATCAGAAACACGCTTAGCTAAACTCACTTTGCCTGAAATATAACAGTCATATACGAACTGCTGCTTAGTAGAATAATGCTGATCATATTGAAAGCTACCACCTCGTATCAAGAAGGCGAGGCTCCCCTTGTGCTGCCGCCCCAAATTTGTTCTTTGGGGAGTTCAGCTCAGATTATCTTCGCTTCACATTGGCGCTCGGCAGCACCTTTCTATCCAAATTTTAAGCAAATTTATCAATAACCATTTTAAAGTGCTTTCCGAACATTGCTTTTCCGTGACGGAATTCACTTACATTTGCTAAAGAATGAATACTTGTAATTGATATTTGATACTAATTTGCATATTTGCTGAACTGAACTAAATTGTATTGTTTAACTGCTGCAATAAGTGATTGCAGTGCAATAATTAATTGCTTATTTTCAACCCGAGGCTTTGGGGTAGGTCGCCATGGAAGACGCCAAAGTTTGGCAGATGACCAGTTGGCCTTTTTCGGACCATTTTATTCAAAATTCATTTTGGGTCAAGTGGGCCCAAATTAGTTTTTTGCGCTATGGCCATTTGGGCCTAAATAATTTGTGCTGTGGTCAATTTGGCCCAGATATTTATATATGTGAAAGGGGAGTCTCGCCAAACATTCCAAACCGTTTAAATGTAAATGAACAAAAATAAATATACTGAAATGGACAAATAAGTTGTTTTTCTTCGTTTAAGAAATTTAATGTGTAACATGGATATAAAGTTAAGAAAGCCTCGCCTTATTCAGGTTTAGAAAGAGTATGGTGTCAAGATTAAATTGGTTTTGGTCAACTTTGTTGATAATCGTTGTGCAAACACATTTCCCAATAGTGTTATAGCAGTTAACAGTAAACATGATGCTACATGTGTTAAAAACAGCCCATAAGCGTAGAAATTTGTTCGGATCATGTATAGTTGAATTTTGCCCCTTAAACCGAAAAAAGGTTTAGTTAATTTGTTTGTATATCCTTAAGGGGTTTAGGTGGTAATCATTCTAACGCACGTATCGTAGGGTTGTTTTCTTTTCGATAAATATTTCGAAGTAGTTATTCTATTTTCGAAACTATAAGAGGTTTATAATAAGTCAGTGTTGGTAAAGTTTGTTCGATTTTGCAGTTCCGCGACACTTTATAAATATTGAGCTTAAACAACTGAGCTTACGATATTGCCTTTTACGCTTTATTTTAAGATGATCCCTTTATTCATACAGTCCAGCAAAAGTTTGCCTTCACGGCGGAACCAATCGTAGTACGATACTACAACGGACAGCTTTTTCTTGCATACCGGACGTGTGTTTCCGGTCATGTGACCGGTGCTGGAATATAAGTATCTTCCATGGCCGAGAGTGTAAGATAGGTTCATACCGACCCGAGCGTCACACCCTGCGCGATGGTCGGAATGAACTTATCTTACAAGAGAGGCTATGGTAGATGCTTTTTCTCCCACCTCAGTTAAAAATAATTAAGTAAAAATGTGTTTTTGCTGGAACTCTTTTGTACTTACTAAATATAATTGCGTATGGATATGAGATAATTTGTGGTTGTCATGGATATGCGCGCAGTGATTCCGAATAATAGTCAAATCGGTCTTTAAATAGTCCTAAAGGAGAGTGAAGCATTATTTCTTGAATGGTGCGTGAAAAATATGTTATGGTGACATTCGAAGCAAGAAATAATTAACTAGCGTTCTAAATATTGCCACAAGACAAGGTTTCCATGATGCTACTGACGACAGTCTTCAACAAGGGAGGTAATCACAATGTGGTGACCATAAAAAAGGAGTTCCATACGGGCATTTTATCTTCGCCCATGGGATCTACTTATCTGAGGTGGGAGAAAAATCCGTCTTACATCCCCCCCGTAAGCCGTAAGATGAGTCACGCGCAACAACGCGCCACTTCTTATTTCTTTTATTATATGGTTTATGAAAAGTATATTGTGTCATTTCAATAACGCGCAAAGAAATATATAATTATGCAAGACTTTTAATTAAAATTATAAAATAAAAAATCGTAAAAACGCGATTTTAGGGGAAATATTTGACGTCAATAGTCATTTAAAATTACTGCGCTTTATGACGTCAGTAAACAACGTCGCACGCGCTTTTTGGTGATATGTACAAAAATGCATTTTATACGTCAATTTTTCCACAAACTGATAATTTTAGATATGCAAGAAAAATACCCATCACGTTCTTCCGGTCGGGATCGACAAACCCGACCCTCGGGCAAGCTGCGTGGCCGGTAACTCCACAAGCATCAAAACAGGCTTACGTACGTGCCCTCGGGTCGGATTTTCCGATCCGTATTGGAAATACATGATATATACTTATTTTACTATATACTGAAACACAACGAATCCGCTCAGCGGGCAGCTAAGAAACGTACACTCCACATTCAATAAATATATCATCCCGAAATATTCTTAACCTTTAGATATGAATTGGAAATGAAAGTTGGTAAGTGGTGTAGGACCAATAGGTATCTGTCTTTGTCACACTGGATCGTTTGCCCGTTGAGCTGCTATGTTCAGACTTTGGAGTTCACGCTTTGAAAAACTACAAGAATGTTATTTTGAGATTAAATATTTTTCAGGTAAATTATTCTGCGGAGGGCAACCACGGGTTGAAAAACGAGCGATGGAAGCCGAAGTGGAGCTAAGGTCAAAACACACAAATGAATGTCAACAAAGACCCAGAGATGTGAAATCGATAATCGATGAAAGAAACCTGTTGCACACAAACCGGATTTCCGGTGACAATCGTGGACCAGCGCGTTATTCAACTGTTGAAGAGATTGAAGAACCTGAAGAGTTCGGGAAGTGTGCAGAATGCGTTAAAGCTGTGCCCATTTTCGAATATGATGATATTGATGTTGGAGATCATATTACAATTTCAGGAACAGTGTATGATCACCACGCAATTGTGACACAAAAGCTTGGTACAAACCAGATCAATATCATTGAAGCAACGAATACACCTGCAGGGGCAAGTTCTGGGTCTTTTTTCGGGGGGAAAGCTTTTATCGAGGAAACTGAGAAGACGCTAGATTTCGCAAACGATAGAATTAATGTTGTTGTTTATCAAAATCGCAAGTTTACAAAGACAGAGGTAGCAGAACGGGCAAGAGAATATTATCAAAATCAAAAACAAACACGCAATTTCAGCTACAATGTTTTTCGAAATAACTGTGAACATTTTGCGACGTATTGCGTTACCGACAAGCCATTCAGCATACAAGTAGTGAAAGTTCGGATGGTGCTGAAACTTTTTCTAAGCAGTGGTTTTCGTGGAATAAGCGATGAAAGAATGTGCAATGCCAAACTGTTCGAAAACCACTTCATATGTAGTAGTTGTAATGAGATGAACAAAGGTCTCCTGAGCGTGAGCGTCAAACCAATATTGTCAGCAGATGACGTAAAAATTGGTGACGTCATCAGATATACGTATTACCTTTTACACCACGAGGCAGTCGTTTTGAAAATGAAGGGCGTTGATAGATCATCAGTCAAAGTCAGCATTGCGCATTACGCTTTTCGCGGATTTCTTACGTACAGAAAGATAATTGAAGAAGCGATAACCATACGGTTCGACGGCAGTTGCAGTGTACTGCAATACCAGCCACCGCGATACGAGGTGTTTTCCCCGGAAGAAGTTGTTGAGAGGGCTAAATCCCGTATTGGCGAACAGCGTTTTGTCTTCCTTTCTAATGATTCAAGTCATTTCTCGCGCTGGTGTAAGCTGCCACGAAAACGGAGTCAATCAAGAGCACAATTAACCGATATTCTGGAGTGATCACTCGATCATTAATTTCGATCACACTTGTAAGGATAAGATACGTTCGGATATATGTATAAAATAATGTGCTGTAAAT
This sequence comes from Mya arenaria, assembly GCF_026914265.1. Classification (NCBI taxonomy): domain Eukaryota; kingdom Metazoa; phylum Mollusca; class Bivalvia; order Myida; family Myidae; genus Mya; species Mya arenaria. Next base: position 62,268,304 of record NC_069134.1, on the reverse strand, counting down.
TGAA